>NC_137811.1:62726893-63014393 GCF_963921795.1 Nannobrachium achirus | reverse complement strand
ATGAAAGAGTACAGTAGAGCGGCATGTGATTGTACATCCTCCCTACTGTCTTCCTCACTCTTCTCTCACACATATTCTACCTGTATCCAACTCTCATATTCCTGTAGCTTAAAATCAAGATTCAAGAGGGTAATGAAAAATAAAATCAAGAGACAGGCTGCCGGTTCATAAGGGAAATTCACCCAAGTAAGTTCAGTGAGATTGATTGGAGAAAAACAGTCCAAATATACTGTACATCAGCCAGGCCCTGCAGCTATCTCTGAGGCGTCTACTGTACGTCTGAGGACAGACCAGTACAAGTTGAGAGTAGTAGGTTATCGATTTTGTCTCTTATAGTTTTATCACATCGTTGCCACTGAGAGTTATAGAAATACACAGATCAGTAGAGTCATGACTTTTTGTCACCTGAAATGTCAAAAAGGAACCTATGCTTTTTTAAAGAATGAATCATAGGTGGCTGTGGCATTGCAGAGGGCTGTCCTATTTATTTCAAGGCTGTTTTGCCAGGCAATATAGTGAATATACAGTAATAGCGTGTACCGTAAATTGGGCTGCGACTCAATATTTGCTTTAGGTTTCTTGTTTCATAGTTACTGTATATCATGGAGCTTGCCTCTGTTCTATCTATCTATCTACCTACAGTACCTATCAAGTGTTCATTCAGTCAGCCTTTGAGTGTGGCTCAAATAGCCGACATACATATACAGTAACTTGTTGGAGTATTTGTTAATACCGTACTGTGACTTTGTACACAGTAACTTTGGAGATGTTTAATGGACTAATTACATTTGTTGTCAAACTTGTAAGTTGTGTCCACATGCCTTTAATTAGAACATGACAGCTGGAATAGCATTTGGAAGAGGTACACGTTTTCCCTGTGAAATTGTTGTGGCGTTATTGTTGCACTGGTTAATTAGCGTATTATGTAAAACTCTACGCATAAGGGAGCAGACTGTATCAGAAATTCATCAGCACGTAGTGTGTGTGTGTGTATGTGTGTGTGTGTGTGTGTGTGTGTGTGTGTGTGTGTGTGTGTGTGTGTGTGTGTGTGTGTGTGTGTTCCTAATCTCTCTATATGTCCGTCAGTGAATGGGTCAGATTTTATCATTAACCTTGTGCTAGAGGACAAGACAGGACAAGGCTATATTGTTGTAAGGCTGATCGCACACACAAGTTAACTTTTACTTATTTATGCGTACGCACATGCACACTTGCACACGTGCACGCACACACATACACGTGCACGCTTGCTTTTACTCATATTTATTAGCACACACAGACACACATGCTTGTGAACATAGACTCACATGGGTATTTATGAATATGCCACGTTCACTGTCTCTCATAAGGGAGACAGGAATTTCTTATTCTTTTTTAATTAAGTCTCAAAGTCACACTGCCCTTCACCCTCCCTGCGACTATTAGCAGCACTCACTGTCTAAATCTCTCTCTCTCTCTCTCTCTCTCTCTCTCTCTCTCTCTCTCTCTCTCTCTCTCTCAGGCACGTGCACACATAGACATCAAAGGGGGCTTAAGCCCCAGCCTGTCTGTCTGTAAAGAAGTGTCCTCTCCAGACCATGAATGCAATTTTTACTGTGGTGAAAGAATTGCAAACGCCCCTCTTTCCATGCCATACCTGAAGGCAGCATTCAAGAGAATTGCCTTGTCCAAACTCTCCTGAACTTGAATGCAGCATCTTATGTTGAAAGAATTTCCCTCTCTGTGTAGAAATCCATGCCGTTAAGGCCACATCTCCAGTATTCACTTGATTATGCTTAGTTTAGTGTGGTATCAAGTACTGAAAATAGCTGACTATTGCTATTTTCAATATTTTCAAAAAAGAAAAAGTACCTTTTCAGCCCCTGTCTCTCTAACACTCTCTGCACGTCCCTGCGGAGTCTCTCTCTCTCTCTCTCTCTCTCTCTCTCTCTCTCTCTCTCTCTCTCTCTCTCTCTCTCTCTTTCATTTTTCTTGCTCCCTGTCTCTCCTCTCCAATGTTGCCAGATTTTGCGAGAGAAATAAGCAACCAGGTCTATGAAAACAAGGCCAAAAGAAGCGACTATAGCTCTTTGAAAATAGCATGGTCTACAAGCTCACATCGTGATGTGATGTGACGCGGTGTAGGGCCGGTGGACAAATACATATTATTTGTCGGTAGACAAATACATATTAATCATAAGCGACTTTACAGAAAAAACAAGCCCAAAATTGCTTAGAATAAATGGACATGGCAACGCTGCTCCTCTCCCCTTCTCTGTTTTTCTCATGCAAACTCTAGCCTCCCCTCTCCTCCTGTGTCTCTCTCTCTCTCTCTCTCTCTCTCTTTCTCTCTCTCTCTCTCTCTCTCTCTCTCTCATCTCTCCCCTATCCCTCCCTCATCCTCTTTTCGCTCCCTCTGTCTTCTGAAGCATTCTTTTTAAATCTGTTAAACCTTATTTATGCTCCGTCGCACAACAGTGTCGCTCGCCAAAAAGAGCAGACCTACAAGCTCACAGCGCGTCACCCACGTGATGCGTTGTGAGCTTGTACTGTAGCTCTGCTATTTTCGAAGCACGCGACACTGTCGTCGGACAAAATATGAATCAGGCTTTAAGATCCAATTCCTCGTTGGCTATGTACCATTACCCATTGGAGGCTGACTCATTACTTATAGGCTCATGCATTAATTCACAGCCTTTGACATCTCATTACCATCATTTAAGCTACATCATAGCCTATATCCTTATAAACCACCCAAGAGTACCTAATGTAGGCATGAGCAACTATAATATTATGCTTAAATAAATGAGGGTTAGAGAAGCCTGTGCTTATGTTTGCCGGTTCAATTCTCTGACTAGTTGGGGGCAATCTGAGTTTCGAAAGTGAGTGTGCTTTTGCTGAAAAGGTGCCTTTGAGCAATGCCCTTGAAAACTAGTGTCTCTATTCTGGGGCAAAACAGTCAATGATGTGAGCAAATCTGCAAGCTCACAATGACTGAATGTTGTGAGCTTGTAGATTGGCTATAGGGAAAATAGGATGGGACATTATATAGACCCCTGAGGGACTCCAGGTAACAAAGTGTATAGTAAAAGTGCAATATTTGGATCCGAGATGTAGTGGAGTAGAACTAAAAGTATTGGAAATTGGAAATACCAAGTAAAGTACAAATACCTCAAAATTGTACTTAAGTATAGTACTTTAGTGAATCTACTTAGTTACTTTACACCACTGGTGTTACTTTAAGTTAGTTGACCATCCCGCACCCATGACCCAAAATGGTATTATATTTTTCATTGTACGACAAATAGAGAAAATTGCAATCTGCAATTTTCATTATTTTCTTGTTTTGTTTTGTTCAATACTTGACAATATAACGGCCTGCAATGTTCGACGGCCAGGTCGAACATTGGTTCTGTGTGGTTTCGTTGCTGATGTCATCATGCTCTGAAAACAGAAACCCAGGGTCAAACCATGACACAAGGCAAACACAAGGGCTGAAAGATGGAGACAGGGTCAAGCTATCAGAAACAAATGCATCACAGCTTTCAACATATCTCTCACACTGTCTTTCTTTGTTCACCATTCCACTGAACGCTACTCATACATTTTTTGTAAAGGCCTTAACGCTGCAATCAGTACGTTTGATGTCCTCTCCACACCCAGAGAGGTCATTATTGCAATAAATTGTATCAAGAGATGTATAATAGTTTGATTGATTGATTGATTGATTGATTGATTAAGTGTTCAGTCGATGATCGATCGATCGATCAAACAAAGCACAATGAGTGTCTGACGCAGATCAGCTGAGGACACACAGAATCCACGGCCAAGAGCGTCAGTCAGTGGGTCAGTAAAGTCCACAGGGTATTTGCTGTAAGATATGGTGATGTCAGATACAGATCAGCCGAGGACACTGCAAGGCAACTGCAGCATTTTCTCACTCTCTCTGTGGATGGATTGATAGAGTGTTAGTTTGTGCTGCTCTGGTCCTGTGATGGATTGTTCTATGTTGTTAATGAGTAGGGTACTGGTGTGTGAGGTCACCTGTAGACCTGGACAGTGGAGTCAGAACAGAGACAGAGGTGCTCTCACACAGCATGCTCATGGAAACAGACCAGGAGCAGGTAATGACTTAATCACATTTATATTGTAGGATTTCTACCACTTAAGCCCTGTACTTCGTCGTATGATGGATGGTGAATATTGTTTCACTAGTTTTGAAAATGTTTTGAAATGTTTCGAATTAGTTTGAAACTTTTTTTTTTGTAGATTTTCATCTACAGTATAATGAAATTAATTTAGAACACAGAATGATTGTAAAATAAGGTAATAAATTACAAAAGGATGGTATTTTTTTTCTGAAAAAAACTAACAAACATGGAATTTTGTTTTTAATTCATGAGAAAAACTAGATTTTTTGGATTTTCTTTTTCTTTTTTTTAATATTTTGAATAATAATAATAATTAAAAAACTAAATGTAGGAAACCGAAAATGAAGGGACCCACAAAAATGTGTCGGCGACCCACAAATTGTTCTCCAACCCAGTGTTTGGGAACCACTGCACTAGACCCCCTGATGGATCGCTCAGGTGGAGCACAACACCTCCCAGTACCCAGCACGCACGACTTGCCGCACCCAAGCCGTGCTGCTCATTCGCTGAGTTGGCGGTGTGAGAGATCAAACCCATGACCTTGTGGTCAAGAGGTGAGAGCTCTATCTGGACACACAGTGGGGTCAGTGGTTAATATATGTATAGGTTTGAGTCCAGCTGTTAGAAGCATGTGGACAGGATTAAGAGATTTTTGGCTGCAGGAATCAAACGTGTGACATTCTGTGACATGTCTAACACATTCATTAGAATTCTAACTTATATTCGGACTCTGGAATTTGGTATTCGAAGGCAATCTATCTTTATCTGTGATTTATATTCCGGAGAAATCTCTCTCTTGCAAATGCCATATGACTGCTTTTAAATACCCATTTAAATGCATAGATTCCTTTAGGCTAATCGTTGTGGCACTGAAGCAAAAGGCACGTATTAATAATGTTCCTTGTCTTCACATTCTCTGAACACAGAGCAAGGTGTGCACGGCTGTGTCTCTGTTGTTGTTTGTACTTCTTGAAGAACAGCTTTTAAATATTAGTTTTTTTGTGCTTTCATGCCTTTATTGATAGGACAGTAGACTGACAGGAAACGGGGGGAGAGATTGGGAGTGACATGCGGCAAAGGTCGTCCGGATCGGGAATCGAACCGGCGACGCCGCCAGGCATTCATGCCTATGTGGCAATGCTTAAGTGGTATGCACCTGGTCCAGTAGGCCAGCGGGCGCCCAGGTTAACAGCTTTTAACTAGTTAAACTAACTCAACATTTTAACTGCTTGCACTGTATCAAATCCGACCCACCTGTCATTGTTTAAACAAAGTCCGGAATTTGTGCTGCTCTGTCCAGTGAGTGAAGGTAGACTGGGTTCTGGCCTGGGCTCAGTGCCTTGCTCAAAGACACTTCAGCTAGGTATTATTTTGCGGCGTGGCCTCTCTTACGACTGGACTGCTGTTTGACTCAGGTCCAGTTTGCATAATGCACGATGGCTACTAAAGACAACAGCGGTTCTCATGCCTCAGTGCACCTAATTATAGCTCCACTGTTATAGCTCAGTTAATACAGTGTGTATACAGTATGCATGCGTACAGAATTGGCGGCTATTGAGTAGGCCTAAAGACTCTCTGCATGACACAGCGTAAGCCTTCAGATATGTAGCATTTGTTCCCCAAAACAGTTAGCGGTTTATAATGTTTAACCGGGCTGAGAATATTATCCGAGTGCATTTTAGAGCCCCTTTACGGCATTAACTCCAGCGCCATGCTATGTGGAGTATTTGTGTATTAATTATACACGTCTATATCAGTGAAGGCTGTCACGCGGCCTCTGTTTACACATGGTCGCATGGAGCATTCCTGGTAAACATCCACTGAAAGAAAGTCTCACCGGTAAACGTTCAGGTCCGGTTACACTCTGACCTGCCCTGTAAATGTAATTAGTCCATATTTACTGCACCTTTAAATTTGACTATAGTCTCAAATGTTGTTGTCATTCACGCCATGCAGTGAATATCTTTACGTTATATAATGCATAGAGCAGGTTATGATGAGTTAGGACAGCAGTTAACAAACCTTTCCGCGCCAACGACCCCAAAATAGCCACAGTCTCAGTGGCTTAAAAAAAAAACTAAAACTAAAAAACAGAACATAGTGAATATAACAGATCTACATGCTCAAAACAGTGTTGTGAGCTTGTCGTTGGCTATATTCGCTATTTCTTAAAAAAGAAAACAAAAAAAATCATTCTGAACAATTATGCCCAAAATATGCCTGCGAACTATTTTATGAATTGAATTTGAATTCAAATTAAAATGTTTATATAAAATTATTATTAATTTGTGATTTTTTCTTTGACACCCCCCACTTTGCCAGGAGGTATGTCGGGGTTGTTGGAGGAACATCTTCCTCAAGGACACTTCTTTCTTCCACGTGGTCACATGGCTGCACCGGAGATTGAAACTGAGCCGAGCGCGGCACCAATAAATTAACAGCTCCCACTATCAGATGTGCTTTTTTATATTCCGGGGCCGTTCCAGACAGACGGCTGGGCTGGGGTGGGCTTTCGGTCCTCTTGTGAGGGTCTCCGGATCCTGCTGCTTGGATCCAGCGGATCTCGTTCCTCTCCATGAGAACCCGAGCTAGAAATGCCTTGTTTCCAGTCCTTATGGGAACCGCTGCCCTGCGCTGTGTCGTTGGACGCTGCAGGTCGTTCCGTGGCTGTGCTTGGATCAGCCGCGTTTAACGGCCTCGGGGGATTATAATTAAGCATTAGGGTGGTGAAAACTGATCCCGGACCAAGAGCATAGGGTGATAAATTGTGTGTGTGTTGAAGCATGTTGTGCATTACTGTAGAGTATGTAATGTGTACATACTGTATGCAGGTATGCGTGTGTGTGTGTGTGTGTGTGTGTGTGTGTGTGTGTGTGTGTGTGTGTGTGTGTGTGTGTGTGTGTGTGTGTGTGTGTGTGTGTGTGTGTGTGTGTGTGTGTGTGTGAAATGCAGATGCGTGTGTGTGCGTGTGTGTGTGTGTGTGTGTGTGTGTGTGTGCGCGCGCACATGCGCGTGTTTGTATTTGGGAAGGTGTGGAATGTTCCATCTTCCAGGATCTCTTCCTCTGGATACTTGGCTCGTGTCCAGCCACCCCCCTCCACCCCCCCAGCCACTTACCCTCTCAGGGAGGGGTTTTTCCGTTCTCCATGTCCGTTTTGTCTATTTCTGTCCAGCAAGGGCATTCGGCATGGTGTGTATCCCTTACACTCACGCCGCACATTCCCCCCTCTCCTCTTCCTCGTTATCTCCAGACGCCTTTGCAACAGATCCAGTTCTCTCCCCGCTCATCAGTGTCAGTTTCCACAGTTTTCTCACCCTTTCACCCTCTCCCCTTTCTCCTCCCGCTAATTTATTTGTCCTTTCCTGTCCAGTAAACTTGCCTGTTTTCACCCGCTTGCCTCGGAGCATAGGATTCCTTAAGTGTAGCGTTTTCATCCTGCGTGCATGGTTTGCCAAGGAGGAGACATTGTGGGCACAGCAAGCGTGAGACTCCTTTGTTCAAGGTTGGCTCCTTTGAGACCAGGGCTTATGGGTATTATAGTCTTCTCTGTTTGGCCTACAGCTGTAGAGGGCTCCAGTGGTTGAGTCATGGAGCACTCGCAAAACGATTATAATGAGTCTGTTTGTCTGTGCATCTGCCTACTTTACATATCATCGTTGTCGGGTGAAAATCTTGTATGTCAAAAACCGTTTGGTTTGCATTTATCATTTAAAAAATGATTTAAACTAGTGAAAACAGCAGATCTACAAGCACACAACGCCTCGCACCACTACTTTTGTGCGACGGCCTTGTCTGATGAAGCAGGGCTTTACTTTGCGAAAGAATGTACAAATTTGAAACTTGGAGATACGAGGTTTCTGCCGACAACGACGATATACTGTATGCCAGGGGTCTTAAACATTTTCAGGCCAAGGACCCTTTAATAGAGAGAGATGAAGCAGGGACCCCCTCTACATATTGTATTATGTGTGGAGATTCTCATCGATTTCATAGATAAATTCATAGACTTGTTTGACACTTAACCACTTAAAATCATAAATTGTCAATACATGGTAAACTTGACCTTTCACTCTGTACTTGGACTGCGCTTTTTTACCTCTACACCAAGCCTATTTGCCAAAAATAGACGATCTAGAGCTTGTAGATCTGCTATTTTTTAGCTGAAGTTCTCCTATCACACAATGATTTGGTGGCCCCCCTGTAGTAACTCTGATGACCCCTTAGGGGTCCCGGACCCCGTGTTGAAGACCCCTGCTGTATACAGTAAATGTCTGTCACTCTGTCCACGATGACTGTATGATGATGAACCATGGACAAATCATAACATACAGTATGGCCAGTCATGAGGGAAACTCCTACTGTACAGGATACAAGATAAACAACTGAGGCGGAAACCTCGTAAATCCAAGTTTCAGATTTATACATTTTTTCGCAAAGCAAAGCCCTGCTTCATCATTAAAGGCCGTCGCACAAAAGTAGTGAAAACAGCAGATCTACAAGCACACAACGCCTCGCGGTGCGAGGCGTTGTGTGCTTGTAGATCGGCTGTTTTCACTAGTTTAAATCATTTTTAAAATGATAAATACAAAACAAACGGGTTTTTTTTCACCCGACAACGACAAAATATAACTCATGTACAGTAATTGGCCCACTGGCTTGTCACTTGTCAAATCTTTGAGTAGCAGCAGCGCTATAGAGAGATCTCTCTCTATAGTGCGCAATGAGGGCATCTCCAACTCTTTTTCCCTGCCCAGCACGTCCCTGATCATAAGTGACGAAAAAAGAATGAGCAGGCAAGAGGCAACTGGTACACTGTGACATTGAAAATGATAAAATGGTACTCTCTCCTGATTGGATGAAATTGGCCATTTCATCCAGCTGAAATGTATTTTCTTTTTATGAAAGAGCCAGACAAGAGAGGAGATCCCTGTTATTGAACAAATACTCTAGCAGTGGTTATTAACTGAAGAGCTTTAACCTATTCACACATAAAACACATCACTTACAGTACAGCACCTTTAATAATATAAGCTCTCTAACTCAATGTCTGTTATGTGGTGTAATTGGTTGCTGGCCTTGTTTTCAGTGTCATCACGTTAAACAAAGGTAATGGAGGGTATTCGGGTGACATCATCGTACCCGTTCTCCTCTGCAGTTCATTGGAGCGATGTGCAATAGTTGTAGTCCGGACTTCCTGGAAAAACCAAGGAAACGCTGCCAGTCAAGTGACTAGCTGGCCAATCACAGCGCGACTGATCCAAGGACTACAATTCAATTCAACAGAGCCAGTTCCGATTTTGCGCGGCTCCGCTGTTCTTACAGGCTGCGTACGTAAAGACCAGCCACCACCTGCCTGTTTGGCCTAGCAACTTCCCTTTTGTGTGGCGCACGTGGAAGCGATTCCCTTGGTCCCTCGATGCACATGCCCCAGAGCCGAAGGAGGCGTCTACCTTTCTATGTCTATGGGAATGCCTACTGAGTTGCAAAAAACATAGTCAGGAGGAGTCATGAGGAGTCAGTAGGAGTGAGGAGGAGTCAGGAAGAGTTTCCCAACGAGCGCTTGAGTGGCGCTGAGTGGCATAATGATGCATACCCTCTATCAAGAAAGTCAACCAAAGGAAAAATATAAATCACACCTAGTGTGAAGTGAGTGGTGCTATTTATGAATTAATATCATTAAGCGTCCTGCAAAGCTTGGCCAATGTGACCCTGGGCGCTTTGTGCCAAGATGTAGGCTTGGACAAAGCCAGATGTTGGAGCTTAGCTCCTTCCAGGAGCACCGCTCAAATATATAGAATAAACTAGCAAAAAAAGGTTGAGAGCAACGCACTCTTGTGGAAAAAAAGTAAAAAAGCCTTTAATTGTATTTCGACTATTGCATTATGGCAAGAATAAAAACACTGCCTTCATCAGGGTGACTGAACAAAAATGCAGAACAAACGTGGTTTTTATAGGACATGGCTCATTACCATACAGATTGGTTGCAGGCTAAAAAACCTCAACAAGAAAGACAAAAAATAGAGCCTTAACAAAACCCAGCATGAAGACCTAATAACCCAAACGAACAATTTTCAGACTGCTGTTGTCATGGCTGTCTGTCAGTTCACACCTGATGCTGTGTGGGAGTTCTGACTGCTCCAGACCGCACTGAATTACTGATAGCTTGCATAATGTCCTAAGACTAGGAGTCAAGTCTAAGATGTACAGGTCATCAGTGAGTCTGTAGAAGAATCCTTTTATCCTCCAAAGATGATATGATTTCCCACCATGCAAGAGAACGCATATCAAACTCTGAATCCTTCTGTAAATTGGATTCAAACACACCCTATACAAGAACTTTAGGGAGCAGTGTCCTGAAATTCTGACAGCAAATTTTGTTTTAGTTTTAGTAATATATCTGAAAAGTTTTACTTTAGTCCAGTTAGTTAATTGGTAAGACCTGTGAAGGAAGTAATTACTTGTGTCTCAAGAGGCCCAATTTCTTTCCAATATATCTGCTGTGCATAGAGCCTGCCTGATGGTACAGTAGCTTCTGCCAATTAACGCATGGTTGTGGGTTAACGCAGTCTGCTTTGCTCAAAGAGTACTGGGAAGGAACAGCAGAATAACGTTGCAACATGTTAGCTCGTTTTTACCTTAGAAATGCACTGCCCTTTCTCTGCAGCGACTTTTCCTCTGATCTTTGGTGTTATGAAGTATCTAAATAGTGTTCTTCCAGCAAAACTCCATCCACATTCTTGGAACTGTCCTAAAATTGACAAATATCTGGATGAAGTGTGGTCAGTAATAAAAGAGGAATATGAAATGCCAAAGACAATTGTGGTATTATATCTAGGGAAGTTGACGCAGGAAAACACACATGGAGACGACATGTAGGTCAAGGTGCTCCTGGCAGCCAGCAAAAAAACAATAACGAGATTGTGGTATAGAATAGGGCTGTCACAATTATTACATAATCGTATAATCGCAATTATTTGACATGATCGCAATTATTTTGTGATAATCGTCATAATCGTTAACATGTTGAAAATATGTTTATACGTATATGTTCAAATGTTTAAAAAATAGTGGAAATAGCCGATCTACAAGCTCACTATTTCCACTATCAATGTTCTTTTTTAAGTATAAAGTTGTCAAATATGTCAGTAATTTCTTTGTATATTTGGGTTATGTGTCATATCTGCCATGTGCAACTTCAAAGCCTAAAAGCCAAACAGAAATGTAATTGTCAATGACAAAAACACAATTAAATCGTTAATCGCAATTATGGGAGAAAATGAATCGTCATGTAAAATGTCATAATCGTGACAGCCCTAGTATAGAAGTGACTCCCCAACTTGTGAGCTAGTGGCTGTGCTGAGATTTACACATAGACTTAGGATACAAGAGGAGTTGTTTCTTGAAAAATGGGAAAAATGGACTGATTACACGATCCGGAAGAATGACACCACGGAGATATGATATGGACTTTAATTTGATGTTGAAAATTATGTAAAATGTTGACCCTGTAAATATTGTGCATGTGACAAAATGAAACTAAAGGCTCTTGCACACCTACAGCGACAGCTGCTGTCGAGGAGAGACCAAACAATGGTCGGTGAACTGAAAAGGCAAAGACTCTACGCACACTGTCTTCAAATGCAAAAAAATGGGAATTTAATAAAGAGATGCAACGTTTCGGTATTTAAACCTTCATCAGGCAAAACACCAGTTTTGCCTGATGAAGGTTTAAATACCAAAAATAAAAAATAAAAAATGTAAGTAAAAAAAAAAAAAGGAAATGCTCTGCCCTTTAGGGTCGCTACTTTTGCTATATAGCTGTTAGTTGTGACATGCTTTTCCCGCAGCAAGGGATTGTGGCTAATGTGGTCTTTTTTTCTACCGCCTGTCTTACAGCTGTACGGGGAGTACAGAGAACAGCTGGGCAGTTACGCACGGCGGGAAGCGGCTCGCTTACTGACAGAGAGACAATGGAAGAGACAGGCAGAAGAGAACACTGCGAGGGCCGGCGGCCGCAAGGGCCACGGCCGGCGGAATCAGCCCCACCACCAGCACCTCCGCCACGCCGCCACCCTGGAGTCCCATCTCAGCCACACCTCTTCCACCAAGACGCCACGCCCCTACTCCAAATGCCAAGGTGACACCCACCTGACCAAAAGGGAGAGAATTTACCTGTCAATTTGACTGATAAATGCAGTCAGAGTGGAAGTGATTTTTTTTCAGTCACCCGAGTGTTAAGGCAAGACCCAAATTCAGAGTGAACATTTTTAACTCAAATCTTTGCTTCTGGGGTGAGTGGGTCCCTGGAAAAAGAAATATTTTGAGATGGGTGTCCTCAACCTTTGTCATGTCAAGAGCCCCCAAAATGGTATGTATTTGGCCGTGGACCCCCATCTCAAAATATTTTGTTCCAGGGACCCCCAGAAGCAAAGATTTGACCAAGGCCCTATGCTAGATGCAGTATATCTATTCTAAAAATGGGATGTATATGGAGGACATACAAGGTTTCTGCCCGACAGCAACGACATAGAAGATATGAGTTTTTTGTGTGTTTCTTTTTGTGTGTTTGTTTTTGCTTCTGATAAAATAACAATTGAATTATAACAAATAAGACTGCACTGCACTTATAAGAACATTTAACACTAATGTTATACAGTGCACCTATTTTTAATTATGTGTATCAACCGCAATACATTTAAATAAAAACTTTGTAAAGAAATACATACATGTTATAAAGCGGGTAGCAGCATCCTTTCGTTCCTGGGAGAGAAGAGAACAGAAATGTGTAAGCTCACATGAATAAATAAAGACTGTTGCACACAGTAGCACCCAGCAGCATGTCTTTGTTTTTACTCCCAATTAACATTCATACACTCATTAACACTGATGTATTATTCACTTGAACACAGAACAATATTTGAAAATAGAAAATGTGCATTGTCTCGCAGAAGGTTTTAGTGCACAGCATTTCACAATCCGTCACAATGTGATGTGTTGTGAGCTTGTAGATCTGCTATTTTTGAAAGATTCTAATAAAACATTGTGAACAATTTTGAACATTTGATCATGTTTAATAACGCAAATGTTCTGATGGTCTCTGGCACAAACTTTTTTTTTTTTACATGGTGATTTGTGTCCAAATAGTAAATACAAATTAATTTGAGGGTACCTGACATGAAAATGTTTGAGAACCACTGCTATAGATAGTGATACATACATCATAGTACATTGTTTATACACTTACAAATCTATAAATATGGAACATAACAGCGTCTTTTCTGTGGGTTTACCCCAGACTGTTTGGCCCGGATGCGGCGGTACATCGTGACCAAGATGGGAGACGACTGGATCTTTCTGGTTCTACTAGGCCTTACCATGGCGCTGGTCAGCTGGAGTATGGACTATGCCAGTGCCAAGAGCTTGCAAGGTACTGTATACCACACATCAGGCCTGCTGAAGGAAAGAGATCTATTTCAGCGCATTACCATTTTTCACTTGTAATTTTTGTCAAGTGAACAAGGATTTAATATAAATGTTTGGTTTTACACTGAAGCTTGAATTGTGTATTGACCATAAAATCAGCACCCAGTATATCGTCACTGTCGGGCAGAAACCTCGTATCTCCAAGTTTCAAATGTGTACGATTGGTAAAGCAAAGCCCTGCTTCATCGTACAAGACTGTTGCACTAGCCGATCTACAAGCACACAATGCCTCGCGATGCGAGGCGTTGTGTGCTTGTAGATCGGCTGTTTTCACTAGTTTAGTACATTTTATAGATGATAAATACAAAACAAACGGTTTTGGACATACAAGGTTTCTACCCGACAACGACGATATGTTTTAATTGCAATATTTATTTCTTTATCTGTGACCCTGGTAGAGCATGCTGTGAGTACTGGGCTGACTGGAGGGCAAAGGGAGATTATCGTTGGTTGAGCAGTTATTAGTCTGATAATAGTTTTCAAGTTCAACTTCAAGACTTTGTCAGTAGTGGGACATTTGGTTTGCTTCACGCAGCACTTGTCTCACACAGACGTCAGTTTGGGCAATGAGGGCAGTCTGTGAGGATCTCGGATTTGTGTATACTGTACGTCTTGTCCTCCAGAGAGACTAGTTTGGGGGACGAGGACAGTCTCTGATGTTCTGGGATTTGTGCAAGACTTGTCATACACATAATTCAGCTAGGATTGTGTGCTGAATGCCTTTCCAAAATACTGTTGCTACAGTCCCTTGTTGCACTCCTAGTCTATTTTCATTGGCAGTGTGAAAACAAGACCTTGATGTGCAGTGTACAGTACTCTACTGCAGTGATTCTCAACCTGTGAGTCGGGACCCAGAAGAGTAACTTAATGTGCAACATTTCTCACTCAACAGTAAACAAACCAACATAACTTTTAAGTGTATGGGTATCTGCACATTTCTAAAGTGACAATTTAAGGACTTTTTAATACCAAATTAAACATTGGCCAAATTGTCAAATATTAGAAGCCGATCTACATGCTCACAACGCCTCGCGTTTTCACAATAGAACCATGTTATACAAAATGTAATGCCTCAGCTCTTCGTGCTCGTTAGGGTGGGGGGTCCCCAGTTAAATGATTATATGATTATTTTGGGGGTCGCTGCCTGAAAAGGTTGAGAACCACTGCTCTAGTATACTATACTGTTCTATTTTGTTTGTAATTCCATTTCTTCTCTCTCTCTCTCTCTTTCTCTATGCGTCTCTCAGCCTATAAGTGGATGCATGGAGAGTTGAAGGGCAACGTCCCTCTCCAATACCTCGCCTGGGTCACCTATCCCATGATCCTGGTCATGTTCGCCTCTCTCTTCTGCCATGTGGTCGCCCCGCAGGCCATCGGTAAGTACTCTGGGGTCTCTGCCAAGCTGCAGAGCCTGTCCTAGAGACGCAGAACCAACCGGGGGGGGAAAATGGCTTCTGTCAGATTATCTCCTCCGAACACAAAGGAGACTTGTCAGTACATGAGTGTATTTTGGGTCGAGTGGAAGTCTAAACCCCCTATAGTCATGACAGGGACCAGAACAAATTGGGTTATTGCTATTCGCCGTTGCAGAGCAGATGTCTCATACAGTGGCCTCATGGCTGGATAGTAACATGTCACTGTCTCCTTATTTTTGGAGCTGTGTGGAACACAAGCTCCCTATACGTGGCCGTGTGTGTAGGTATGTGGGTGGGTATGTGGGTATGTGGGTGGGTGGGTCTGTATGTAGCCTGTATGTAGTAACCCTGGGTGACCAGAGAGGTGCTGTTGAGTCTAGCCTGCCCTGAGCATCAACTGCAATACACACACACACACACACACACACACACACACACACACACACACACACACACACACACACACACACACACACACACACACACACACACACACACACACACACACACACACAGCTCCACTTCGAACAGAGGTTCGATTTTTACTTCCTGGAAGTCCTCCATTATTCATGATTCACCATCCTCTCACCCTTGGTCCTCTGTTTGACCCTCTCTCTCTCTCTCTCTCTCTCTCTCTCTCTCTCTCTCTCTCTCTCTCTCCCTCTCTCTCTCCATGTGTCTGTCCGTCTCAGGGTCCGGTATTCCCGAGTTGAAGACAATCCTACGAGGTGTAGTACTGAAGGAGTATTTGACGGCCAAGGCCTTCATAGCTAAAGTCATTGGCTTGACCGCGGGCCTGGGCAGTGGGATGCCAGTGGGCAAAGAGGTAGAACACACTCCTGTATACGACAGTGGTTCTCAACCTTTTCAGGCCACGACCCCCAAAAGAATCATATTTGAACTGGGGACCCCCCCACCCTGAAGAGCACCAAGAGTTGAGGCATTACATTTTGTATAATACGGTTCTATTGTGAAAATAGCAGATCTACAAGCTCACAACGCCTCGCGAAGCGTTCTGAGCATGTAGATCGGCTATTTTCACAATTTCTGCCTCTATTAATTGACAATTTGGCCAGTGTATCATTTGTCATTTTAAGAGGTATTAAAAAGTCCGAAATGTGCAGAATACCCTCTACACATACTTAAACTGTATGTTGGTTTGTTTACTGTTGAGTGAGAAAACAATGTTGCACTTAAGTTAATCATCTGGGGACTCCCCAAAAATAATTTGGGGACTGCCCTTGGGGTCCCGACCCTCAGGTTGAGAACCACTGCTGTACTGTATACTGTATATCTAATCTGTCTGTCTGTCTGTCTGTCTGTCTGTCTGTCTGTCTGTCTGTCTGTCTGTCTGTCTGTCTGTCTGTCCGTCCGTCAGTCAGTGTCCGTCCGTCCGTCCGTCCATCCATCCTTCTGTCTGTCTGTCTGTTTTCTTTGTCAATCTATGCAGCGATCAATCTGTCGGTCCGTCTCTGTCTACCTATCTATCTATCTCTCCCCCTCCATATCTCTCATCTCTCTTAGTCTTTTCTCTCTTATATCTGTTCTGTCCCCAAGCATAGAGGATAGGCTAATAAATCACTCTGTGTCATGTTTTCTCTCTCCTCTCTCGCTCTCTCCCTATTTCCTCTCATGGGACTCAAACAATTTATTCAACTTCTGTGCAAACTCCATTCATTTCCCCCCCATTACAGTAGGCCGGGCAACTGTCAGGCACAGCAATTAGAACGTGATTTATCTGTACCCGATGTGTGTGTGTGAGAGAGTGCGTCCCAGTTTAGTAGTGTCCCTCCCTGTCAGAGGCGGTAGTCCGTTAAGTAGATAATGTTTGGGGAGCTTCAACTGTGTCCAGGTGTCAATAACCATCACAATCACAATCAGAACGAAATAACAGCTGCGCGGAGATAGCGACATCACTGACTGGCCACATAAAATGTGAGATCCACATGCCATACACCATTATTAGACCGTGTTCATTTGATAGCATGTTGTTTTTGTCCTGTCCTACGAGTGTTTGTTGATGAAGCGTAAATGAACAAAGTCAAAGTACCGACAATGATAATCCATACAGACAGTTCGTTATGGCAATCACACTGCATGCTATACTCATTCAGCACAGTGGCAACAAAAGTTGAACTGGCTCCAATGGTGCAGTGAAGCGTCAGTCAATCATTTCACCCTTTCTGCTCCACTTCTCTCTCCACACGATTTCTTCTTAATAATGGGGGGAAACTAATTGTTGCCTACAGCCACTTCCCTCCCAAGCCTTTATATTTTCCTTTATAGTTAGTGTGGTTGCACCTGCAGGGTGTGGTTGCACACCTTGACTTGAATGGGGAAAATTCTAATGGTTTGACCTTGACCACGAGATGCTAGTTATCTCTCCGGGCTTGCCTATTGATCACTCCCACCGAGTTTCATGTTCATCTGCCTTTCCAGTTGGCATAGGGACAGAACACTTGCCCACCAAGGTTGGTCTGGGTTTGATTCTCAGCAGCGGTGCCAGTAGCTTGGCCACGGTTTCCGATGAACACAATTAGCCATGTTCGTAGGTGTGAAGCCGGCAGGGGATTGTATAATTGCCACTGCATCACACAGGCATGTCAGGGTTTTAATAACACATTGTTATAACTGTATCAGGGGTTGACACTAAGGTCTCAGGCACTTGCCCGTCGGGCAAGTACAGGTCATGCCCACTTGCTCGAAAAGTAAATCGTCCATTATAAAATGATAGGTAAGATTTTAATTACCGCTCAATTTAACACTTATTTCTTTACTTTCTGGGTCACATAGCTATGATTGAATATGTCTGTGGTTTCACACTTATTACATTCCACAGACCAGATGACGGAGATCGCAGGCCACGTTCAGGTGTTTGGCCAGAAATCGTGTGTTGTGTTTAAAGACTGTTGCGTCCCCTCTCGAACAAGCACTTGCCTGGTCAGGCAACCTGAAAGCAAACTTCACCTGCCCAAAAGTTTTATTTACCTGCCAGGGGCAGTTGGGCAACCCTTAGTGTCAATGCCTGTGTATATACTGTGTACTACTGGTTGGTTAGGGACACCTCTTCAGTTCAGAGGGGGACTGCTGAATACAGTACATTCCCCCAGACAATCAGGCTTGTGAACGACCTGACCAGGGAAAAAACTAAAGAAACATTCTGGGCCCTATTTTTCGCATCATATTTACCAGGTCTTAACTTAGGTCTGACTCCATTTCTTTAGCATTTGCCCCTTTTGTCTATCCATCTGTCTCTATCCCCTCTCTGTCTCTCTGTGTCCTCCTCTATATCCATCTGTCTATCTTTTTCCCCCACTACCAACTCCTCCACCTCTCCACCCTTCTCTCCTCCTATGAATATATTGTTCCATCCATCTCTTCCAGGGTCCATTCGTCCACATAGCCAGCATTTGTGCCGCTGTGCTCAGCCGATTCATGTCCATCTTCTCTGGAGTTTACGAGGTAAGCCGAAGCCCCCGTGCCCAAAAGACTACAGCTCCCATCATGCACCGTGTCTCTTCTCACCATGGCCGCATAACAGCAGGGGTGTGAATCTCTGACCTCACAACAGTTCGATGCGATTACGATTCTTTGGGAAACGATTCATTGCATCATCAAATCTCTAAGTAATAATACCAAGATTGGATTGGATTGGATTGAATTAGATTATCTTTGATACAATTAATCCATTTCAATTCAGAATTATTTTTGAAAATAGTATTATATTTTGGTGACATTTGTTTTATTCTTGTCGATTCTAATGTTCCATATCGATGCAGTTGAATTGCCACCTTAAGAATGTTTTTACAGTAAGATGTGGAATGTGACATCAAACGCTGCTGCTCTTTATGTCCAGCCTCCCTTGTTTGCATCATAACTTCCTCCTCTTCTATCTCTCATCTCTCTCTGTCTGTCTCTCTCTCTCTCTCTCCCTCTCTCTCTCTCTCTCTCTCTCTCTCTCTCTCTCTCTCTCTCCCTCTCTCTTACACACACTTTCTTTGTTTTGGCTCGTTGTGTCTCGCACCTCTAACTGTGTCTGCCTCTGTATTAATAGTATGGCGGTAATGTCTGGCATGTGTATTAACAGTGACCCCCATATCCCTGTCCCCGCCCATCCCCCCCTCTCTCTCTCCCTCTCTCTCCCCCTACTCTTGGCTCTGAATCATTGCTGTCTCATACTCTCTCTCTGTCTCTCTCTCTCTCTCTCTCTCTCTCTCTCCCCTTTCCCTTAACCCGACCCTCATCTGCACCCCAAACCTTAACCCCAGATTAGCGGCCATAACCAGGACCTGTTGGTGTGTGCGTGTGCCGTGGGAGTGGCCACCTGTTTCGCCGCCCCTGTGGGAGGCAAGTCCCGCCCAATGCTCTCTCTCTCTCTCTCTCTCTCTCTCTCTCTCTCTCTCTCTCTCTCTCTCTCTCTCTCTCTCTGTCTGTCTCCCCCTTTCCGCCTGCTTGCTTGCATGGGCCCAGATCTTTGGTCAGCTTTTGGCCCCTCCTGGTGTTACACAGCTGTTGTGCTACATCTGGATCCACACAAAGATCTCAGGAAGGTCCTCCTCCTCCAAGCGTGTGTCCTACTCTATACTCCACTGCTTTTTTTGTCTGATTCAATACAGAGGAAAGCACAAAGACACAGGGAGGGGCCTAAAACTGACCAGAATAAAGCTGCTGTTACTTTACATGCAGTGTGTATGTACTGTACACGATGAAGAATAATCCACACAGCTGGATGGATGTTTTAATGCTTTTTTAATTTAATATAACGGGCCATTGTTGCACAGTGGCGGTGGGTGGATGAACTGTAAATCAGAAGGGCGCGTTGGTTCAATCCCTTCAACAGCAATGTGTTCTGAGGCTTTGTATTGAGCAAGACGCTCGTTGCGAATCAACTCAAATTAAAGTATGACACGTGAAACATCATTCACAACTTGTTGATTCAACACCACGTACCGACCAGGGGAGCAGCCAGAACAGAGAAATAGGCTGGGCCTGCCAACTTCAGGATGGGCACAGGGGGGACTCTTTCTGGATTATTAGTTTTGGCTTTATTTTTCTGTAGATTATTAGGGTTTTTGAGGGTCAAAATGGGTTCGGGTGGCAGTATCAATGAACTATAATTAATAGGCTAATACAAAGCATTGAGTTCCCAGCTGCACTTCATCCCAACAACACATTTCCAAATATAAACTAACTCTCCCCCTCCAAACACACAGTAGCCAACTGCTGCTAGTGTAAATGCATCATCGGAGCGACAGTTGTAAAGTACTGTTCATTTATTCATATTAAGCAAGGCCATGGTCACACAGAAAACACAACAAAAAATAACATTTTATTTAGTGAAATAAAAAAAAAGAAATGTTAGAAAAATCGATGGGTGGGCCATCTTTCTACATGGGTGGGCCCAACCATAAAAATTAAAAACACCTGTGGTACCGACCTATATTCGAACAGCCAAAATAAGACGGGTGGGGGTGGTAGTTCTGTCTGCAGACTGCTCAACTGGATCTGTCTGTCAATGTAATAACACAGAATCGTGCCGTCTGTGTGTGCGGCGTGAATCGAAGCAGATGTTCCCATGTTGGTTGAGTTGTTCGCCGGGTTCCTCCTCCTCCTTGTCATGGTCACATGAATGTCAACACCTCGCGCTACGCTGCCGCCCGCACGCTGCATGTCTGCCTCTCTCTCTCTGCCTCCGTGTGTCACACTGTTGTTGCTGTGCCTCTCTCTCTCTCTGCCTCCGCGTGTCACACTGTTGTTGCTGTGCCTCCCTTCCTTGTTCCTCTGCCTCCTCACTCTGGTTGAACATTATTCATTCACTTTGTTACCTTGTTTTCTTTCTCTCCAACCCCCCCTCCCCTCCCCTCACCCCCCTCCTCGTTCCTCTGTCAATCCCCCCTCTCCTCTCCTCTCCTCTCCTCTCCTCTCCTCTCCTCTCCTCTCCTCTCCTCTCTCGGTGACGTCAAACTCACCCCCGTTATCCGTCTCTCTCCCGTGGCGGTTGATCTTTCTCTCCACCTTGGTGCTCCGCTCTTCATCACCGCATGCCCTTCATTTTTCATCCCCTCTTTCTTCTTCTCCTCCTGCTCCTCCCCTATTAACTTCCTCCCTCGCCTTACACACACACACACACACACACACACACACACACACACACACACACACACACACACACACACACACCCTCCCCTGATCCTTCTCTCCTTTCATCAACCCCCTCACCCCATCCCTTGATCCCTCACTCCTTGACTCCCAACCTCCTCTCTCTCTCTCTCTCTCTCTCTCTCTCTCTCTCTATCTCTCTCTCTCTCTCTCTCCTTCTCTTTCCCTCTGTCTCTCTCTCTCTCTTCCTTATCTGTTCTCTGCGTCAGTAGAATCCTTATGGGTACACAGACATACTGACGGTGGGCTGTGCCGTGGGGGTGGGATGCTGTTTCGGCACTCCACTTGGAGGTACTGTATTTCCTCGCAAACCTTCCTTGCATGCTTTTGTTTTCTTTTTATTTAATTTTTTTGTCTTATTTATACTTTGTCGTACGGTGGTGGAGATAGCAGATCTATAAGCTCACAACACCGTCGTACAACTAACGCATACATCAGGCTTTACAAGCCCACATGCCTGCACTGTGCACTCATCTTTTAGCTCTATTTCTCTCTCTCTCTCTCTCTCTCTCTCTCTCTCTCTCTCTTTCTCTCTAGTGTTCTGTGCCCTCTGCTGTGCCTATTATGTTTTTATGCCCCACAGAGCCAAATGGCATCAATCGCTTGAGCAGTGAAATGGACAGAAATGAGTCCAGTCTCTCTCTCTCTCTCTCTCTCTCTCTCTCCCGTCTCGCCCCAAAGTGCAATTTGCCGGGGAGGTTCACGTTTTAGCAGCGCCTGTGGTGGTGCATCGCGCCCGGCGATAATGAAATGTAAACCATAACCCATAATTTTAAACACACACACAAACACACACAAGAAAAATGTTGTTGTTTGGTTTGGCAGCTGTACTGAATACATTAAAACCTGACATGCCTATTCTGGGCATGTGATTATGCAGTAGGCCAAAATGTTATATTTATTTCATGATGTTTCATATTGCTACACCATTTTAGACGTTTTCAAAGATTTTCGAAAATAGTTGCGACCGTCAGGTTTCAAGTTACTATGAAAAGCTCCACCGGCTGTCTGTCAGTCAGTCAGTCAGTCTGTCCGTCACGTCACGTCACGTCACGTCACGTCACGTCACGTCACGTCACATCACGTCAAGTCACGTCACGTCACGTCACCTCTACTCTTATCTCCGGCACCATTTCCCCTATCCATGCCAAACTTTGCACACACACTCCTTGGCTGCCAAACCACAACCTCCACCCCTCATTTCTCACATGGCCCTCTACTAGCGCCACCATCAGGACGATTTTAGCAAAACAAATTTTTGGACACTGCTCCTACAGATTTTGGCCTAAAATCATGCAAAGAAAAAATCATATCTCTAAAGTCATGCCATCAACATGGATCTGTCACATTTCCCATATTCCCTCCTGATTGGCTACGATTGCCTTCTAAAGTTTGTGTATGCAATAATGCGACGTGACGGTCGCTTATCTCCCGATTATAGGGAGTCTTACTGGTAATACATTAAATTATTTATATATAGTATATACTGTACAGTATGTACAGTATATACACACACACACACACACACACACACACACACACACACACACACACACATATATATATATATTTACCGTACATATATTTACATATAGGGTTCATACTGTATACAGTATACAGTGTGCACAGTAGCGGTATAGCTGAGGTAGATGATCTTTGCCCAGTCAGTGCTGCTATAGTCTTATAGATGTGTGGGTGTGTGTGAGAAGCAGGGCAGGCGCACAGGCCAGAGCAGCATTAATTAGAATGCAGCACAGCTGACATCTCTGTGCTATTTCTCTGCTCCTCCCGGTCCACTCGGTGCACACCTACCGGTACGTTCCTGCTCAGCCCACACTCTGCTGCTGCACCGCTCCTTCTCCCAGGGATAAATCAGCGTCTGTTTTGACACGCGGGCCTGATTTACACTTGGTTGTGCGCAACACGACGTGCAGAGTATAAACCCAAAGGTGCAGCAGATGCGGTGGCCTCGTCGCTTAGCTGGATGTAAATGTTTCATCCTCCACCATCGTGCAAGCTGTCTGTTGTGTGAGTGCGTGTGTGCGTGTGTGTGTGTGTGTGTGTGTGTGTGCGCGTGCGTGTGCGTGCGTGTGTGCGTGCTTGTGTGTGTGCATGCATGTGTGCGAGCACACGTGAGTGTGTATGTGCGTGCATGTGTTTGGTTCGCTCCTGTTGTGTATAATTACACCCTTAGCTTGAAGAGTTTTTGGACTAATTCTGCTTACTTATCTCTCTCTCTCTCTCTCTCTCTCTTGCTCTCTCACCCCATTTTCTCAATGCCCTCCTTTTCTCCTTCTGTTTTCTTCTCTTTTTGCACCCTCACCCTGAATTCCCATCATTAACTATCCATTGCTTTCTCCATCCTTCTCTCATTCCTTCATATTTTCCTCCTGCTTCAACTCTTACCTCCCTCTCTCTCCCCCACATGTCTTCCTCTTTTCCTTTCTTTCCATCTTGTAACAAACTCCCACACTTTTCACTTTCTTCTCCCCCATCCTCCTTCCATCCTTCTCCCACACCCCTCTCCATCCCTCCAATCTCAACCGTTTTACTTTTCAATCCTTTATATTCTCCTCTCTCTCTCTCTCTCTCTCTCTTTCCCTATCTCCTCCTTGCTCTCCACTCCCTTCTTCTTTTTAATACCTCCCAATGCCTCTCCTCATCAATCTTTCTCTCTCCATCTCTTTCTCTCTCTCTCTCTCTCTCTCTCTCTCTCTCTCTCTCTCTCTCTCTCTCTCTCTCTCTCTGTCTCTCTCAATCACTTACTCCATAACTCTTTCTCAATGTCTTTCTCTCATCTCTCCACCTCTCATCTTTATCTCTCTTCTGCTGTCACCTCTCACTTTATACCAGTGGTTCTCAACCTTGTCAGGCAGCGACACCCAAAATAATCATATTTTAACTGGGGACCCCCCCACCCTGACGAGTCGAGCACTAAGAGTTGAGGCATTACATTTTGTATAACACGGTTCTATTGTGAAAATAGCAGATCTACATGCTCACAACGCCTCATTGTGAGCATGTAGATCTGCTATTTCTGCCTCTTATATTTTACAATTTGGCCAAAGTTTAATTTGTCATTTTAGAGGTATTAAAATGTCCTTAAATTGTCACTTAAATGTGTACTTGATGCACTAAAACTTTATGTTGGTTTGTTTACTGTTGAGTGAAGAAACAAGGTTGCACATTAGGTTAATCATCTGGGGACCCACCAAAAATAATTCGGGGAGTCCCGACCCACAGGTTGAGAACCACTGCTTTATAACTCTGTCCATCTCTCTCTCATCTCACTCTCTCCCACTCTCTCGCATTCTCTCACTCTCTCATTCTCTCTCTCTCTCTCTCACCAGGAGTGTTGTTCAGCATTGAGGTCACGTCTACCTACTTCGCGGTGAGGAATTACTGGCGAGGTTATTTCGCTGCCACGTTCAGCGCTTTCATATTCAGGGTGCTTTCTGTTTGGAACAAGGATGCTGGTGAGCCACGCACGCTCACACACACACACACACACACGCACACTCACACACTCACACAAACACCCTGTCGGGCGGAAACCTCATATGTCCAAAACTGTGACTTTTCAAGATTCAAATAAAACAATAGCAAAAGAAGCTCAAAATGTGTCACTTCGCGCCGCTTTTCGATCTCCTGTGGATCTGCTTCTTTTGATGCTTTTGTGTGAGACGCTGTTTTATGATCAAGTAGGGCTTTGATTTACACAAAAACACAAAGTTAAAATATGAAGATAAGAGGTTTCTGCCACATATTCATGTCTGAATATGACGGCTCAGTTGTTCTTACTTCAGATAAATCAAAAATGTTTCATGTCATCATTCGGGGCTGTATAAGTCAGCCATCACTACTGATCACAAGAAACCTTGTACTTACTGTACATATTTCATCTCTTTATAGTTTTGATATAAATTATGACAGTGTTGCGAAAAATATCAAAATCTACTAATCCACATTGTCACATGGTGTGCTGATTTGGAAGGTTTCCACCGGCTGGGGGATACCAGGAAAAGGAGAGACATTGTATGTTGGATGATCTCATGACTGGGAAGTTCAGTCCAGACATATACATTATACAGTATAGCTACACTGCAGAAAATGTTGCTCTCTCGGGAGTTAAATTAACAGGATTTTGAGGTGTAACAGTATCACAAATGTACAGAACTAGCAAATCCCATGCAAAGAATAATGTTAAAACTTGCTGAAACAGCAGTAGACTGATAGCAGACATGGCAGTCCCAGGGGCAGAGTCTATACATGATGCCTTGTGCATGTGAAGCTGGCTTCTTATCGTTATAAGCCTGGTTTATACTTATTGGCATTCCGGTGTCTTGCACCGAAAATAGCCGATCTACAAGCACACAATGCGTCACAGTGTGACGGCTGCTCTCGCTGCACGAGGCGACGCACAACCAAGTAGGCTTTAATAGGCTGTAGTATGATGTGATTGATGAGGTGATTGTTTTGTCTGTTTCTCCCATGCAGTCACGATCACAGCGCTCTTCAAAACCAACTTCCGCATGGACTTCCCCTTTGACCTCCAGGAGCTGCCGGCGTTCGCTATAATTGGGTATGGATGTGATAAACCAGGGAGAGAGGGGATTAGAGAGGGAGTGTGTGTGCGTGCGTGTGCGTGCGTGTGTGTGTGTGTGTGTGCGTGTGTGCGTGTGTGTGCGTGCGCTCGCGCACCTGTGTCCATATTTTGTGCCAGCATATATCAGTGTGTGTGTGTGTGTGTTCTCGCTCGGGTGTACATTCTGTGAACCTGCATATATCATTGTGTGTGTGTGTGTGTGTGTGTGTGTGTGGCGTGCGTGCGTGCGTGCGTGCGTGTGTGTATGTGTTGTGTTACTATTAAAGCCTCCTTTCCTGTGTGTGTTGCAGGATCTCATGTGGGTTCCTTGGTGCTTTCTTTGTCTACCTGAACAGACAGGTGGTTCTGTTCATGAGGAGACCCACTGCGCTCACCCGCTTCCTTACCAAGCAGTGAGATAACACACACATGCACGCACACACACACACACACACACACACACACACACACACACACACACACACACACACACACACACACACACACACACACACACACACACACACAACACACACACACACAACACACACACACACACACACACACGTTATGGCATTCACCAAATATTAGAATATTCGAATATCAAAGTCACTATTCGACATTGTTCACCAAAGTCGAATATTCGCTTATTTAATTTTTTTGTATTGTTTCCTCTTTAAAAATATATATATGACCCCCAAAATAAACATATTTGAACTGGGGACCCCCACCCTGACAAACTATTGGAATTGTAGGGATTACATTTAATGTGACTCTGTTCCGCAGATAAATATTGTGAAAATAGCAGATCTACATGCTCACAACGCCTCGCGTTGCGAGGTGTTGTGAGCATGTACAGTAGATCGGTTGCGAGGCGTTGTGAGCATGTAGATCGGCTATTTTCACAATGTTCGCCTCTTGCTTACTTAATATTTGACAGTTTGGATAGTCCTGTCGAATATTCGACTATTCAAATACTTTGAGGTCAAATAATTCGAATACTAAAAATAACTATTCGTGAATGGCCTACAATCACATGCATAAATACTCGTGTTTTATAACAATGATCATAGCACATAATAAAGCATTATAATAACATATACGTTAAAGCATAAATGCATTTTAATCTTCATATCGTAATACTTCATAATTGCAGGTCACTCAGATTTTTCCTTTTGGACAGGATCATATAATCGTTGTTACAGTATAATCCTTTTTAGTGTGACTACAGTATAAATCACTATAAGTGGTAATTTGTTGCTTTAAGTAAAGTGGCAGAAGAATGGCATTAAATCTACAAAACGAAAACGAAAAATGTCTGCATAATAGCCTACCTCCTGGCATGTCGTTGCTTTATATTCAGAACAGGCTGAATATATCCAGAACAGGTTGAACACATACAATCTTCAGATACTAAGGATGGATCCAAAGATAGGGAGCTAAATGCCAAGCAACCAACACATCTATACAAATTGATATCAACAGGGCACAAGGAAGGTTTCAAATGAGACACAGAATCCATGAGATCACTTAGCCTGGCGTGGCCATACAGTACTAATCACTAATCTGGAAGATCAAATGATTTCCCTCTGACAGATTTTGTCTGGTTTCCAGTTTTCAGCTTAAACTAACCTTAAACATAACACTAACCCTAACCCTAAAATGTCTGCTCTGCAAAATGCCCCTGTCTTTCTTGTACCCTCATCTTCACATCCTACGAAGGACCTTCGCCACAGACAAATGTACAGTGCACAAACGTCCGCCACACACACACACACACACACATACAGCATGCTGCTCACTTCATCTGAAGATGAATGTGACTTCAAGCATCATGATGCTGCGACCAGACCGTGTCCCCCTGGAACGCCCCTCTCTGCACCGGCATCCAACCCCTGCTAATGCATGTGGCCTTGGCTCTGTCTGCACACAGCCCTCCATCTCACAAACAGACAGAGGCCTGGCCAGCATAACAACCCTCCAGTCATCCCTTTCTCTCAATGGGGGACATTCACTTATCCATGAGAGACACTGGCGGTCAGGCTACATTAGTCTCAGCCATTAAGAGAGAGGCGTGAAGCTGCACTATCTGTGTTGATACAACTCACACCGAGCCTTCGCTCACTTCTATTAACAGCATCAATTACCTGCTCCAGTGCAGAAATGTTGCTTGGTTTACGATAATGGAGGCTGTTCCATATTAAGGGTGCCTGCTTGTGTCTGCGTGTGTGCGTGTGTGCGTGTGTGCGTGTGTGCGTGTGTGTGTGTGTGTGTGTGTGTGTGTGTGTGTGTGTGTGTGTGTGTGTGCGTGCGTGCGTGCGTGCGCGTGCGTGCGTACGTGCGTCTCCAGTCGATTGATCTATCCAGGTGCAGTAACGCTGATCATTGCAACCCTCACCTTTCCTCCGGGGTTCGGTCAGTTCATGGCTGGAGAGGTACTGTATTTAAAACAGTAGTATTCCCATCATTTATATTCACGTTGTTGTATACATCTGTCACATTACAGTCATTCTTTATAAAAGATTACTGTTTGGTTATCTATTTAATTAGTCTATTAATTTTCTTTTACTTTTACATTGCTTTGCCTAAACAATCAAAACAACACGACAAAGTCATCAGTATACAAAGCCATAACTTACAATGCAGTGTATTGTCTCTCTGTCTCTCAATCTGTCTGTCTGTCTCTCTCTCTCTGTCTGTCTTATCTGTCTGTCTCTCTACCTGTCTCTCTCTGTGTCTGATCTGTCTGTCTCTCTGTCTTTCCGTCTGTCAGCTCATGCCCAGAGAGTGCATCAACTCCCTCTTTGATAATTTCACCTGGACCAAACTGTCAGACTCCCCCATCCCTCCTGGGCTGGGGCGCTCCTCTGCGTGGCTGCACCCCCACGTCAGTGTCTTCGTCATCCTCTTACTCTTCTTTGTCATGAAGGTATGTACATGTACTGTACACACGCTGCATTCTGTGCTGGTTTGACCACGTATTCATTAAGTAGGGGAATGTTGATGTTAATGTTGCTGTTTGTAGGTGGGGTAAAGTAACTGAGTACATTTCATTTACCTGAGTACTGTACTTAAGTACAATTCTGGGGCAATTTTACCTTGCTAATGTATGTACAATTTCCAATACTTTATACTTCTATTACATCTCGGAGGCAAATATTGTACTTTTTACACACTTTATACACCTGTGAAATTAGACATTCTGCATAATGACTACTTTTACTTTTGGTACTTTAAGTATATTCTTATGCCAATACTTTTGTACTTTTCTTTTGGTAGATTTTGAACACAGAAGTATTTCTATATTACGATACTTTTACTGTTATTGATACTTTTACTTAATTAAAGGACGCGAGTACTTCTTCCATGTCATTTCTCATATTGCTGCTGTACGGGGGAAACCGTACAGTGAGCTTGTGAGCTTGTAGATTGGATACCATTGAAAAAACACATACAAATATGAAATATGGAGATACAAGGTTTCGGTCTGACAGCGACGATATATGACCTGTGCATGAGGGTCTGTCAACAGACATTCAAGATTCAATATTTAATAGTTTATTGCCATATCCAAGGTTGCTAGAGGTGTGCACAAGCCAAGTACAGAGGACATGACATGACGTGCATGGAGCAGGTGGGGATAGGCTCCAACATTATTCAAGGGAGTGAGAGGTGAAGATGGTCAAACAAACTATAGTTTCATAGTTTCATGTTAACCAAATAGTTAATATATTAACTATTTGGTTAACATGAACACAAGCATCCCTATTATGGACAATGATTGGACATGTCATAATAAGCGAACATTCTGTGAAAGATAGCAGACCTACAAGTTGTTGATCTGCTATTTTCTGCAACGATATTTGGTGTGCAGGGGGAAAATAAGCTGCCCCTGGTTAGAGCCCAGGGATCCCAGGTCGAGGACACGTGTACAGGTTCAAGTGGTTAACTGTGGTTGTATTTTTGACGTCTCAGTGTGGAAATAATTCCCTGAAATACCCTGGAAAGTGCTGATGAGCTGGCATTGCTACATACTGTAGCAGCACATAAAAATATAGACATATAATACCCCCGTTGGCAAGGAGACTGGCCTATTATTTTACACCCATGCTGCGCGTGGTGGGTGTGTTGCAATCGCCAGAGCCTGCCACGGCGATAACTCGGGACAGTTTTAATCTGTTTTTGATCAAACTTGGCAGATGAGTTGGAGGTAGCCGGTGGGCTGGAGGGAGGGAGGTAGCATGTGTAGCAGGTGTAGCATCTCTCTCTTGATGATAACTTCCTGTTGTTTTTTCCCCTGTAGTTCTGGATGTCTGCTGTTTCCACCACCATGCCCATTCCCTCCGGTGCCTTCATGCCCGTCTTCATATTAGGTATAGAGGAGCCTCTGCTTTCATTTCTGCAGCCAGTGGGGATGTGTTTTAATCTTCTGATCAGGACACAGTTCCTTTTGGGAAATGTAGACTGTTTGATACGTTTGATAATATACCACAATTCAAATATAAACGTAGGCCTATACCAACCACATTAACTCTGGTGTCCCTATTTTGGGGTGAATTTCTCGAATCTTAAATGTTAGTTTTGTACTTTTTCTGTTTTGTATGTGTCTATGGAGTTAATATTACTGTAATAGACCATGGGGTGGGGTTATAATGTGCAAATTTGCCTTTCCTGTGTATTGTTGGTTACTTCCTGAAAGCTGAAAGCCTCTGAGTTAAATGCCCAACTGAAAAACACTGAGTTAATGACATCATAATCAACCTCTCCCCTTTTACCATACACCCAACACTGTGGGTGTGGCTAAATTCAGCTGGGTCACCAATGCCCACCTGACAACCAGGCATACTTAACGCTTTCAGTGCCAGCTTTCACCACTAGAGGGCGCCCAATGGCCATAGAATTCACCATAGAGATACGCTGGTATATGCACAAGCCGTGCACAGCCATGATGCGCCTGAACACTTTCCTTTGTGCATGTACAGGAACAGGATGAAGTTAGCTTGAAGTTAGCTATTGGCTACCAAGCATTTTAGAAGCCCTATTTTCGGCGATTTAGCCATGATTAAACCTTGCAGAGAAAATGAGCTCTAAAGATCCTGGATTGCATTGGAGTGGATGGTAAATATCGGCGGCGCGACGCTCTCGCGGGCCGTGTAAACAGATGACGGCCGGCGGCGCGGCTCAAAAAAAAAAAAAAAAAAAAAAAATTACATTTTTTTTTTTTTTTACAAAAGCCGAACTAGTTCGGGATAGGCACCCAGGATCATTTTAACACTTTCTGTGAAATTTTTTGGAAAAAATCTTCCTCCTAGTATCATAATACCTGATCATCATGTTTTAGGTGGGGAAAATCATAGCACTGGATATTTAACAAGATCAAGGTTAAAGATCATAGTTATTTATTTTTCTACTAAAGAAATGCAGAAATAGCAGATTTACAATCTCACAGCTTGTATATCGGCCTATTTTTTATATAGAAATCAGACCCGTGGACGTGGTACTGTAGGAGATACTCTCCTTTCTGAACATCAGCTTCAATTGTCTTTGTTGTAGTCATTAATCACATTAATGATACGTGGTGATGATAATTAATCATCACATCTTCACTTCATTAATCATGTTTAATCACTGTAGTCGTCAACGTGCTGCTAATCATGGGCAAAATGTTGCCAGCCATCATGAACATGTTTCACGTGTCACTGATTCAGGGGAACAAAATTACTTACAGTACAGTTTAGAGCTTACGATACTTATATTTAGGTTTAGGTTTAATGTCATAATGGTTGTGTTTAGGGTTAAGCAGAATTCAAGCTAGAATTCCCTCACACACAAACACACTGGGCTCTATGGCTGTATGGCTCCAGTGTGTTCTTCTTGTACAGTATGTCTCTCACACGCTGCTTAGTTCGGTGTGTTTGACTGACTCATGTCACACTCTGAATCCTTCCCAGCTGAAACTCTTCATTATAACAGTTACCGTCCAGGCACAATCAATCTGACTGACATCAGTTGCTCATTTAATCTGTATTGGAAATGTCAGAATACTAATTAACACAAGCCCTTAAATTCCTTAATAAACATTTTACAGTTACAGGTCCACATTATGTTATACTGGTGGCTATTTTAACTAAAATATACAACATATTCATGACACAACCAGCCTTTATTTTTCCTAAGGGCAGTGAACAAAAGGATAAAGAGCTGATACAACAGCACCAATCAGCACAAGCTAAAGTGCCACTATGCGCTGATCTGTCCCTGCGAGCAGCCTCGCTGCCAAAAACCTGGTCACCAAACGCGGTTGTTGCCGATGGTGGAGTAGATTTCACAGCTGAGGAAACACTGGAGTATCTTTTGGCCTGTGGGCTGGCTCGGGCTGATAGGCCAGCCCTCAGTTACTGTAGATAAACCCAGGCAAAAACCAATGCCCAGGAGTCAGGACCCAAGTGGATCAGATTTGGATTTTAGGTGTTAGATATGATCTGATTAATCAAACTTTCACTTCGTATTAACATAATGTATGCTGAGATAATTCTATGATAACAGATCAGATATAAGTGATGCCACAGTTTTTCGTTTTATTTTTGAGCTACCCAAGATCAAAATCTGATCCACTCGGATAAGGATTACTGTAAACGTTTTGAACTCTTGGACCAGGTGATAACATTTGTATGTACACAGTGAATTGTGTCTTAAACCAGTGGTTCTCAACCTTTTCAGGCCGCAACCCACACAATAATCATGTTTGAACTGGGGACCCCCCACCCTGACGAGCACTAAGAGTTGAGGCATTACATTTTGTATAACACAGTTCTATTGTGAAAATAGCAGATCTACGCACTCACAACGCCTCGCAACGTAGATCTGCAATTTTCACAATTTCTGCCTCTAATATTTGACAATTTGTTTGTCATTTTAGAGGTTTTAAAATGTCCTTAAATTGTCACTTTAGAAATATGCATATACCCTTTATACACTTACCAACTTTATATTAGTTTGTTTACTGTTTACTACTCATCTGGGGATCCCCCAAAATAATTTGGCGACCCCCCTGAGGGTCCCGACCCATATGTTGAGAACCACTGGACTAGCTGATAACATTTGTACAAACATCACAGTGAATCATGTCTTAAAGCAGAGTGTCCTCCATGTGTCCTCTACAGGAGCAGCCTTCGGTCGGCTGGTAGGGGAGATCATGGCCACGCTCTTCCCAAACGGAATCCTGTTTGACGGGAACGTTTACCGCATTCTCCCAGGAGGTTATGCTGTCATTGGTCAGTCGGGGTCTCTTGTACAGTACTATACATTCTGTCCCTTTTCTCTCAAGTCCACTGAACTCAATTTCATTTTAGTCACACAGATTACAGTTTTAAATAAAGTGTAATTTTTTTCTATGGAGTCTTGAATTAATGGAGATTTTCTTTAGTTTTCGTCTTCCCTATGGAGACACAAAGCACCTTCTTTCTTCCCTATGGAGACACAAAGAGTCTCCTCAAATTATTGGCTTAGGAATGCGACAAAAACAAAAAAAATATGAATGAATTCAAGACTCCATGCGGTGAGTAATCGATAGGGGGGAAAAAAGTCATTTTGGGGGAGAACTATCCCTTTAATGATCGGATGAAGGCCAGCACCATGAATGTAGAACACTGAAAATAGTTTTTTAGTGCAGCTTGATGGAATGCATTGCATACAAATTACATGCATTACTGTTGCCTTGTTGGTTGAGAATCACATTATACTATGCAAAATACAATCAGTGGTGCAAACCACCAAGCTGATTCATCATCACTGCCTCAGTAATGAAACACAGCCTGACATCCATTCCATACCAGGAGCGGCAGCGATGACCGGAGCGGTCACACACACGGTGTCGACGGCAGTCATCTGCTTCGAGCTGACGGGTCAGATCTCTCACATCCTGCCCATGATGGTGGCGGTGATCCTGGCCAACATGGTGGCCCAGGGCCTACAGCCCTCGCTCTACGACTCCATCATACAGATCAAGAAGCTGCCCTACCTGCCCGAAATGGCCCTCGGACACATCAGGTATCATCAAGCCTGGTGGCGTCTATTAACACTTCCGATGCCAATTACGTCTAGGAACTTGATAGGAATTGACGTGGTGCGACGCCACGGCCTCGTTATCACGTCCCATGTTACCTGGTTACCTTGGTTACCAAAAAAGGTCATATTCCATGATGCAACTTGGCCGCCATCATCAGGAAATGTGTAATCTCCATAGGCTCCTATTCATTGCTGCTGCAAAGAAACAGCTTTATCTACTTCCAAAAACGCTTTGATCGCAGAGAAACACTTTTCTTCACGGCGACACTGGGCTGCGACGGTCGGCCCGCAGTTAGAAATTTTCGTTTCTGTATGAAAGTAAACAGAATTTCCACAACATGGACACGATCCTGGCTTCCGGGGCTCTTCAAAATAAAGCGCAGTGACACTCAAATACAAAAATAATGGCATCCCTTAGTGTTAATATGACATAGTGTTTGCATACAATTATAGGCCTTTATACTGTAGCTGATGCTCTATCCGGACATGCAGTTGTCAACAATACATGTAACCCCCAATGGGAAGTACAAAGGTTACTGCCATAGTGTAGATGCACCATCAACGTAGGTGCACTGTGGTGCGGCAGCTTTCAACACTGCAGAGCTCAAGACCCTGATTCTAGATAGGAGAGTGTGGAAGGCAGCGATTCAGTCCCCGAGTTGGTGTTGGCTAAACCGCACTCTCGCATCGCATCGCATCGTCTAGTATGTGTTTTTCAACTGTAGTCTTTCCTTCCCTTAAATTCTTGCAGTGTGGCTTGCCAGAATGAAGTTGCCTTGGGCCACTGCTCCTGTTAATAATTAACCAAATTACGTGCTTTATGTTGTGTATAAGTATTTACTTTGCATAAAATAACATTAAGGCGTTAAGGCGCACACTTCAAACTGAATATAATTATGTGAACACAAATATTATATATTCATGGGCCAAACGTGCCACTAATAGATAATCAGCTGTGCAGCTGCACCCGTTTCGGTGTTGAATCGGCTGGCCTATCACTCAAAGGACATTTAGCTTGGTGTAATATTTGGCGGACAGTTACCAAGAGAGAAACAGATTGAAAATACTGTCAAGAAAATGGGTAGAGGAATATTATGCATCAGAGGATGTTCTTCTTTCCTTACACCTTCCTCCGTAGTGCTAGTGACACAGACACTAGTTTTATCTCGCCTTGATTACTGCTCAGCAGTCTGGTCAGGTGCAGCCAAAAAAGATCAGTCTAAGCTCCAAATAGCTCAGAATGAGGCTGCAAGGCAAGGCCAGGCTCACACTGGCCTATCCGTTAGCTGGGAGGCAAGGCACAGGGAGAAGAAGGCATCATGGCTCAGAGTGGAGGAGAGGTTGGCATGCGGTGTAATGAGTTTCTTTAGGAATATCTGATATAAAAAACAACCACGTTGTCTGTAACTCACAAATAAATGATGGGAGAGATCATAAAAGTCACACTACCAGGCAGGCTACTAGAGCAGGGGTTTTCAAAGTGGGTGACGGGGCACCTTGGGGTGCCGCGAGATAATTTGATAATATTTGGAATTTATTTGGACACTTGAAAAAATATTTAGTATCATTTGAAATTTCACTTTTCCTATTTTAAAACCTTTTTTTGGGGTCCCACTAGCACCTTCTATCCTCACAAAGTCCCATTTCTGACCGTTGTGTCTTTCTCTGGTTTTGAGAAGGCGAAGGTTAAAAGTATCCCACGGGTTCTCAAAACAGGCTATCCAGATTTGCTGCCGATTGTGACGTCATCTGCCGATTGTGACGTCATCATAAAAAATAAATAAAAAATAAAAAAAATATTTTTTTTCAAAAAAAAATATTTTTTCAAAAAACATACAAGGTTTGGACATACAAGGTTTCCACCCGACAACGACGATATTCTATAAATATAAAGTGCTGGGAGTGAAAATTATAATGTAGGGGTGCCTCGGATTAAAAAAAATGTTTATGGGGTGCCCTGAGACAAAAACATTTGGGAACCCCTGTACTAGAGGACGTCTTTGTAGACTACCTATCATTTTTACCCCCTTTTTTCACCAATTTACGTGGCTGTTATGCCACATAACCACCCCGTTTCTGTGTTGCCACTGATATTGTGCTGTCCTGGTTCTCACCTGCCAGTGAGGAAGGAGCCCCCACAGGAGGACTTAGCACCTCCATCCTATTCCTCCTGTTCAGCTCCCCCCCACTGACAGCCACGGCCTGCATGAGTCACTAGAACACTGCCATAGAGATCCACCATAGAGGCCCTTATTGCGCGCTATAGAGAGAGATCTCTCTCTATAGCGCTGCTGCTGCTACTCAAAGATTTGCCATTTCAGATCATGACAAGTGACAAGCCAGTGGGACAATTATTATACATGAGTTATATTTCGTCGTTGTCGGGTGGAAACCTTGTACCGGTATGTCCAAAACCGTTTGTTTTGTATTTATCTTTTTAAAAATGATTTAAACTAGTGAAAACAGTCGATCTACAAGCACACAACGACTCTCACCGCGAGGCGTTGTGTGCTTGTATAATGAAGCAGGGCTTTGCTTTGCGAAAAAATGTATACATTTGAAACTTGGAGATACAAGGTTTCTGTTGGACAGTGACGGGACAGGCCGGGAATGAACAGGTCAGGAAGCTGACCTGTTCTGACATCACATTGTTGATTATTTGTCACGCTCCATATATGACCAAGACAGCCTGTTCTGGCAATGAGATCCCTGATGTCATCAATATTAAGCCCATATTTGGCAATGCCCATATATGGATACTCCATATGGCCAAGACATTGTCCCCCTTATGCCCATATATGGAGATCCCTTTCCCGATCAATATTAAGCGCATATCTGGGAATGCCCATATTTGGCAATGCCCATATATGGAGGCTCCATATATGGCCAAGACAGAATTCATTTGCAAATCAATACTGCTGACTATCTTCACCTGGATCTCAATATATGAAGATCACGACACTGACCTCATCAAACCTGGATATCCATACATATATCTGACCTCACAGACTCCATATATGGATATAGCTGACCTGTTCCTGACATCACAGTGATGACTCGACCAGCTCAGCAGAAGGGTATACATGTGAATTGTGCACGCGCCATGGGTGACCTCGCCCTTTAGGGAGTCTTACTGGTAGAACTACTACTACTATTACTAAACAGCTTACTTGTTAAGTTTTTGTCGATAGAATAAGCTTCAGTTATGTAAACTCTCTCTGCTGCAGTGCATGCCTCAGATATTTTAATGTTAATTTTAACCTCTGGCCTTTCAACTCTAAACACAATTAATACACGTTTAAGAAATGCGTAACAAATCATTATTTAAACAAAATACGTACTGTATCTATTAATAGCTTGTTCATGATCTATTAACTATTTATAAGGCATAATTCTAGATCATTAACCAATACAAACAGACATTTAACAATTCATTAATAACTCATTAATTAACAGTTTGTGAAATACCTATTTATAAGGGATAATTACTTTTAAAGAGTTCCCGAATAATGTTAACATGTTTGTGTTCAGGCTTTGGTTTAGCAGCCGAGATTGCGTGAGTATATACAGTACGGACAGTAAATGTTTGTTGCAATACAATTTCAACACTAATATTAGTGTTGAAATGGTATTGCAGACATAAACTGTATGATGGTCATTGGACAGATACATTATCTCTCTGTTTCCCCACAGCAAGTATAACATATTTGTGGAAGACATCATGGTGCGTAAGGTGAAGTTTCTGTCCTCACAATCCACCTATCGAGAGCTCAACCTCCTTCTAGAGAATACCTCCCTCAAAACCATCCCCCTGGTTGACTCCAAAGGTACGTTGTGTTACACACTTTACTGGCAAAGGTTTGTGTTATGTTATGCTAAATAATGCTAGTATTTCATAAAGGGTGATGAAACCCACCATTGAATTTCCTCTCAGCGAAGGGGGGGCTATCACCACAACATGATTACGTAGACTTGTACGATGCTACAAACATCCAATGATGTTCATTTGAATATAGTGATGTCTCCATGACCTCCTTTGACACATACAGTTTGGACGTTTTGGGGGACTGTACCAACAATACAATCTTGAAAATGTACTTTTTTAACCCCAACATACTTTAGTAAATCAAAACGAAATTTCACCTGCTGGCTGGGACATGATAATGGATCGTGTTTTGTGAATTACATTTCAAGGTTTTGTCATCTCCTTGTGGCACATTATCCCTGGACTGAGTAGAGAAGCTCTGACCTTGTATCTGTACATATTGAGTTATGAGTGTTTATGTACTCATAACTTAAAGACATGCGTTTAATTTCAAATGGATTTATGTATTGACATTTCCTTAACACATTCGGTTAGACCAGTAGAGTGTGTAGGTGATTCTGACTAGGTTTTGTGATTGAAAATGAAACTTGGGAAAGAGAAAGATTTTTGAGCAGAAAACCAGTGGAGCAAGGACACTGATGACTTGAAGGATTTTGACTCTTGGCCAATCCGTTAATCCGTAAATGCAAAAACATAAACTTGATTATTACTAGGCCTTGAGGTTAGTGAATTGTATGTGCCTCACAGAGAGTCATATCACACTGTAAAGCACAGCTAATCATTGTGCCTGAGAGTGTTGTTTTTGAGCTTTTTTCTCCACAAACACATTAGCATAGAAAGAATACGGAGAATAAAAATAAGGTTCCTGCAGCTTCACTGCTTGGACCGCTCCAATTTACAATTGTGCGACGTACAAGTGGGAGATCTATAACCCCTAATAATAAACGTAATGATAATAAAACACCTCCTTCTCCAGAATCTATGATCCTACTGGGCTCCATCGAGAGGACAGAGCTCCAGGCCTTGTCTGACTGGTGGCTCTCGCCGGAGAGGCGGGCCTTTGAGAAAGGCGAGACGCCACCGGCTAGCTGGGAGTCCTTCACCTTCGTGGACGAGGAGGAGGGAGGAGAGCAGAGCACAGCCAAGGTGTGAAACCTGAGAACGACACTCGCTATGAAATGACTCACAGGTCGATGTTGTTTATGAGTGGTCAGTATTATACTAGGCCTATACAGTACATTCCCCCGTGTTGTATTGTTCTGCGTCAGTCTGTTTTGTCGACAATGATCCAACAGGTATCATCACAGTGTCCATAGGATTCATTGTATCCAATGCAGTGGGCACTGTGTGTGTGCGTGTGTGCGTGCATGCGTGCGTGCGTGCATGTGTGCTTGCCCACAAGAGAGTGTTATTTTCGTGTTTTGTCTCACCAGAAATGTTTTTGGACATATTCTTCTCTGCCTCTCTCTCTCTCTCTCTCTCTCTCACACACACACACACACACACACACACACACACACACACACACACACACACACACGCACACGCACGCACACGCACACACACACACACACACACACACACACACACACTCACACTCTCTCTCTCTCTCTCTCTCTCTCTCTCTCTTTCGCTCTCTCTCCTCCCCTCTCTCTCTCTTTCTTTCTCTGTCTTTCTCTGTCTCCCTAGACTGCAGATTTTTCTGCAAAGAAGCATGCATAATTCATAAGAATAAAATACATGAGAAAAACAGAAAGACAGATAACTATCTGCCTGGAAACCAACCAGAGTTGTCATATCACACTGTAAAGCACAGCTAATCGTGCTTCATGGGAGTTGTCAATGTTGTCAATCGGAACATACTGTACAGTACAGTATCTTTGACCGAATTGCGTGACTGAAACTTTCCAGATATTATACACAGATTATTTCTCAGGCAAATCCAACCATATGTGTCTGAAGTCTGATTTATAAATTAAATTCCAAAGTATAAATTATGCATGAGAGGTAGCCATTGGGGAAACAAACGGGGAACCAAAACAAAGCGACGCCACTTCTGCCATCCGGTCTAGGATGCCATCTGGTCTAGACCGGATCAAACGACCTGTTTTGTAAACGTGACGCAAGGTTAACAGTTATCAGCCCTTGAGTTCACATCAGTTATCACCCTGTCAGAGGCTGAGCTTTTATCACTGGCCACACCCAGGGCAGATACAGGCTGGGCATCATAATGTGATAAATTCATATACAGTATATAACATCCTTCTATTGTCTCCCAGACCACAGCTGTGCTGGATGAATGTAACGGGCCTATCCAGTCCCCCAAACCACAGGACACCTCTACCAATCACACTGGCTCAGGTGACGTCTCTGCCTTCTTCAATATTCTCTATGCACAGCAGCCATATTTGAAAGAAATTGGGCCTTTTCCTCACTGGCGTTAACAATGATTCTGACTATAAGGCTTTGTTCCATTTGGTGTAGCACAGGGGTTCTTATACGTTTTGATTTCAAGGACTAACCGTAACTCTCAGAGTGAACAAATGGAACCAAATGGACCTGTACGGGTCCATTTGGTTCTATGTGTACACTCTCAGAGTTACAGACCCATAAGGGGCCATTTGGAACCCCTCAAAAAAGACAGAATGCCTGCTTCTGAATGAAGACTCTGATCATCCAACCATCCTCTCCATAGATGGCAGTGAAATCAAAGAAACTGAAGAATTGAAATACGTTGGGTCATAGTATGTACTATGTACTCAGTAGCAGAAAGGACCTCCTGACGAGGAAAGGACAGGCCTGGAGCGCTTGCAATAACCTCCATCTTATATGGCAGTCAGACCTCTCAAGAGCCTGTGTAGAAAGTATCCTGCTGTATGGTGCTGAAACATGGACAATGAATAAGGAGCTTTGGGATTGTCTGGACGGAACATACTGTACACAGGACTCCTCATGCGTGTCCAGAACCTTTTCATGGAGGAACCATCCAACTAAAGCTCAGATTTATGGAGGCATTCCCTCCATCTCAGTTGTGGTGGCACAGAGAAGACTCCGCTTTGCAGGACATTAATGTCACTGAGCAAAAGATCAGGTCATTTGGGATATTCTTCTGTGGAGACTACCCTGCCCATCAAGGAGAACTAGACCACTCACATTTCCAGATGTTCGTAGTAGGGACACCGTAGGACTGACTGACTGTTAATGAACTTAGTGTGGCAATGAGACCAGTGGAAGCAGCTTGTGTCGCAGATCTCGAGGGCACTCGAATGATGATGACGATGAAGGACACTTTGAGGTGTAGCAGAGTGTTTCCAGTGAGCCAACATGCACAACGATATCAGCACCCTGACTCTGTTTGACCAGATTGGACTTGAGCCTTAATCAGTATCATTGGTAACACCGGCTGTGAAGGAAGGGGGGCAATTTCTTTCCCATATGGCCGCTGTGCATAGATAGAGCCTATTTGACCAGTTTAGAAGTTCATCTTACCGCCTGTCTTTTCCACGTCTTACGTGTAATCCTCCACACAGGCAAACGCAGGCAGTCGTCGGTCAGAAGAACCCTTCAGCGGCTTTTCTCCTCCTCGTCTTCAGGCCAGACCGAAACCCAGGTATGCCAATACACTCAACACACACCTGCGTCATTCAGTGGCTACGAGCCTGGGGCAATAATCGAAGTGGTGGTTACTTAGCCACCTGCAGGCACTTCACATTTAGCATTCTGCTCTCATATCAAGCCCTGGCTCGAAGTGTAGAGCCTTCTGTCTGTGACGATACGCTATGACTCACACTCTTTCTTATGCAAATCAGCCGTCCCCCAAAAGTTTCCAATTCTCTTGGAAAAATTGAATAATGTCATCGAAGGAGTATACCGTCGTTGTCGGGTGGAAACCTTGTATGTCCAAAACTGTTCATTTTGTGTTTAGCATTCTAAAAATGGTCTAAAATAGTGAAAATAGCGATCTACAAGCACACAACACCTCGTGGTGCGATGCGTTGTGTGCTTGTAGATTGTCTGTTTTCACTAGTTTTGTGCGACAGTCTTGTGTCATGTAGCAGGGCTTTACTTTACGAAAAAGCGTACAAATTTGAAACTTGGAGATATGAGGTTTCTGCCCGACAGTGACAATATGGGGCTGTACCACAAAGAATACTGTGGTGACAGTGGCTATAATACCACAGGGCATACAATAATGATACTTTAGTCCTCTGTAGTTAATGTTGGGGTATTGGTCACTGTACTTGCACATACATGAAATTTGTCCTCTGCATTGACTCATCCTATAACTATTAAGAGCAGTGTGTGCTATTAATACAGCACCTGGGGAGCAGTTAGGGGTTACGCATCTTGCTCAGGGACACTTTGACGCATAGACTGGGTGCAGTGGTGTAAAGTAAGTAAGTACATTTACTTAAGTAATGTACTTAAGTACAATTCGGAGGTATTTGTACTTTACTTGATAATTTCCAAAACTTCTACTCCACTACACCTCGGATCCAAATATTGCACTTTTACTCCACTACTGTACATTTATTTGCAAATCTTTAGTTACTAGTTACTTTGCAGATAGAAATTATAATATTAAAAACATACATTTACCACTTTAGCCCTATTTTATACCTAGGCCTTTGTAGATCTAGGCTGAGCTTGTTAGTTGTAGATCTGCTATTTTCAGTACATTTTGATGCCAACATTTTCATACTTTTACTCAAGTACATTTAGAATTTCAGACTTGTAACGGAGTACTTCTACATTGCGGTATTGATACATTTACTTAAGTAAAAACATTTAGTACTTTTTTCAACACTGACTGGGTGGACCTTGTGATTCCCAGGCAGCCTCGCTACCCATTCAGATATGGCTGCCCCTAATAGATATACTGTTGTATAGCTACATGTATATGTTACACTGCATTGACACAGTGAGGGTTGAGGGTTCAATTACCTGTGTTGCTCAGTGGGTTTGTGCTACTATGCTTGCATTGTCAAGCATTTAGCTTGCTTGTGTTGCTCAAGGAGGATGACACTAATCAGAGCTTTGTTTCCCTGTTTAGCTCAAGGGCTATCAGAAAGGCACTATCATTACCAAGGTTATGGGTTCTTATGCCTCTGGAGTGAAAGGTTTGGAATGGATCATTCCAAAAGCCCTGGGCTGACAAGCGACCTCATTGCATTATCACTGGGTTTATAGGTAAGGCAAGCTTGTCAGTGTAGTACATTTCTTCTAATGTTTCTTTTCTTTTCTTTTCTGAGCCTTTATTTGATAGATATAATGTGGAGAGAAGAAAGAAAAGAGCAGAAAGCAGACAGGGGAGTTACAGTACATGCAGCCAAGGATCCAGCTGGCCTCGCCTGGAAACCAGACGAATCTGCCAGTGCAGAAAGATTATAATAATAAATAGCCCTCGGCAGATTATTCTGTCACCGATCAGTTGTGATTGGATTTTGCTGCCCCAGAAGTTGTGGGCACCAATCAGGAACCAGTATGCAAATATGCGTCGGGTTTATCACCAGAGGCATTTTCTTTAACCGCCCCTTGGAAATGCAGGTTCCATACAGAGATTCCAGACTAATATCTACGCAGTGATATAAGTCTGGCCAAGCTAGGCTACAGCTGGCTAGAAATCAAACCGGGACCTGCCAGGCATCAGTACCCATGTGGTATGCAGCCTAGTCTCTCAGCTTCTGGGTACCAAAACCTGAACACACAGGACAGGTCAGTGTCAAGTCAACGCAATTATCGCAGCAACATTGGTCAATCTGAAAAGCTCAAAAACACAGTATTTTCTGCTGGCATATTATAAACCACTCAGGGTTTATAGATGCTATTGTTTGATGAAAATAGGGGGTCCAGAATGATTCTCTGACGTTATATTTGGCTATATAACTGGCGATGACTGCATGTCATCCATATTCACATTTTGCCTTTTGCAACAGTGAGCAAAAGTGAACACTGGACAATACTGTAATCATCAAGGTAAAAATACTGGATGTAGTATTAATGCGCATTGGAACAGTGTGTGGGTCAATACCGTTTCTATCATGCACATATTCTCCTTAATCAGTTTGAGGCGAAGAATCGCCCAAGGGTTAAGACCAATGCACATGTGAATAATACTTCACATGTGCAACAAGTGTTCTTTTGGATTTCATATTTGCATATTTGATTTCATATTTGCTTCTGGGTGTGCAGTACATATTTATGTGCATTTTGAACAGTGTTTGGGGGATACTGTATCATGATATATTTTACTTTTAAGACCTGAGAATATGAATAATGCTTAATCATAGTGGTTGATGCTTGGCTCGACAAGTGCTGTACAGGATATTAGCATTTTGCAGTGGAGACCAAGATTCTAAGCCTTATCTGTGGGCCCAAAAATAGTGAAAGTAGCAGATCTGCAAGCTCACAACTTGCTGCGATGCAAGGCATCGTGAGCTTGTAGATTGTCTATTTGCACTGCTTTTGAGTGCCACTGTCTCATGGTGAAGTATAAAATAGAATAGAAAAAACATAAAAATATGAAATGTGAAATATGGAGACATAAGGTTTCTACCGGTCAGTGACGATATACTGTACATCCCATACACCCTTGGTTTCGTGTGGCCCACTTGAGATAAAAGCGGCCGGCAAAATGGCACGTCACGATAGCCCGTTGTCCTTGAAGCAAGAGTGGCATTGTATAGCCTTTATCTTAACCGCGATGAATAGAAGGATTAACACATCACTGATGCCCTATCAGATGACTCAAGCAGTCCAGACAGGAGCTTAAAGCCTGACCTATGCTTCGGCGCACGAGGGTGTCGCATGCCAAAAAGAGCCGATCTGCAAGCCCACAGTGTGTCTCATCCGCGATGCACCGCAAGCTTGTGGCTCTGCTCTTCTCTGAGGCTTAAGCTCTGCTCCTTGGTAGGGAGGAGGCAGTGATGACATGATATGTGTGACATGGCAGTCACTCTGATGGGGAGTTGACACATCCTGTGATGGATGCTTCCATCAAACCACCAGGGGGCACCGACGCAGACATTTAGAAAAGCCGTACAGCTGTTTGAACAGACCGCCTGTCTGACTGCCTCTCTGCGTCTCTGTCTCTGACAATCTTTGTCACGTCTCAGTGGCTGGGCCCTTCTGTGTGTGTGTGCGTGCGTGCCCTGGGCCCTTCTGTGTGTGTGTGTGCGTGCGTGCGTGCGTGTCCTGCGGGTGTGCCTTTCTTTATTGTCATCTCATTAGCTTTGTGTGTGCACAACGGAATGTTTGTGTTTTCTTGTTGTGTATATTCTCACCACAAATGTTTTCTTCACTCTGTTTGGATATAATTATCCACCTGACTTCACCGTTTCTCTCTCTCTCTGATGATGCAGGGTTTGTTGGCAGATGGACTCAGGGTTGAGTCTGATATAACAGTAGATTACAGAGTGACAGCCTGACAGGAGGGGCATGGTCTCCATCCATAACAATTAACCACTTGGCACTTAAGCTAAACTGATTTGAGTTGCAGCCTACAAGTCTACACCAAATCTCTTCACCAAAAATAGCTGTTCTACAAGTTTTCAACTTGAAGATGTTCAACGAATAGAGAATAGGCATGCTAGGGCTTCAAGTGGTTAAGTGGACCTACATTCTCTCTCTCTCTCTCTCTCTCTCTCTCTCTCTCTCTCTCTCTCTCTCTCTCTCTCCTTCCCAGGAGGACAGTCCTCCTGCATTGACTGACACCATGACCCCAGAAGAGGTAAGCAACCTTATCGACATGTAGAATCTCCACATAGCCAACCGTCAGTTGATCAAACCATACTGTTCCATCAATATAACCATCCACTCTGTTCAAGTGCATTTCCAATCTCTCTCTCTCTCTCTCTGTCTCTGTATCTCTCGCACACATGTGTGATTTGGCCCATGCAGATCAAAGCCTGGGAAGAGGCGGTGCTGGACAAGCCAATCGATATGGAGCAGATCCGGATAGACCCCTCCCCCTTTCAGCTGGTGGAGAGAACTTCGCTACACAAGGTGACACCATGGCCACGCTCTGCTTCACACGCTCCGGGCACCCGGAGGTCATGTTATGTAAAGTCCCTGCCCACCACCACTATGGAGGTTGTGGGTTCGAATCCACCGTGGTGCAACCGGCTATGTCGTGTTCGAGGGGGGGTCAGGGTAGCCGGACGGGGAGGGTGATACTGGTCATTGCATGTATTCCTACGGTCTGGGGGGAAACAAAAAAGTGGAAAGCTCACAACGTAGATTGTCTATATTTCCATGATCAATGTTATTTTTTTAAGTTTAAAGTTGTCAAATATGTCATTTATTTTCCTACTGTATCTTCCATGTGCAACTACAAAGCTTACTAGCCAAACAGAAATGTAATTGTACACAACAAACACACAATTAAATCGTTAATCGTAATTATTTGAGTGACAATTAATGGTCATTGCGACCGTCAGGGAGCAGTTTACTATGAAAACCTCCACCGGCCGTCCGTCCGTCCGTCCGTCCGTCCGTCCGTCCGTCCGTCACACCTTTGTGACCATCAACAAACGTCACACCTTTGTTGATGTTTAAATCGAAGAGTCTTGGTCAAATACTTCTGTTGGTTTCTGCACTGATCATTTATACAATTCAGCTGTGTTTGCTCGTGTCATCATGATGAGGTCATAAATCAGCCATGCCCAAATATAGATTTTACGGGTTTACATGCTTACTCAGTTATTCGTTATAAGTCCTATGACGTCTATGATATCTGACATCATCATACATACATTCCCTTTTATGCCCATAAATGGAGATCCCCTCTGTAGAACCAGCCACTGACATCACTGTAATGTCAGGGGAACCAAATCCCTTTTATGCCCATATATGGAGATCCCTGTGATGCCAGGGGAACCAAATCCCTTTTATGCCCATATATGGAGATATGGAGATCCCCGTGTTGCCAGGGTAACCAAATCCATTTTATGCCCATATATGGAGATCCCTGTGATGCCAGGGGAACCAAATCCCTTTTACGCCCATATATGGAGATCCCTTATGTCATCAATATTAAGCCCATATCTGTGAATATCTTTGGGTACCAGATGTCTCCATATATGGTTAAATGGTCCGATATACATCACTGGCCAGAAGACCAAGAAATGGTGCAACCTCGCCCTTTGCTTTTCTCCCTATAGGCATCTTACTGGTAGGTAGTTTAATGAGGAATGCAGTATGGTGGTAGGTAGGTAGTTATGGCCTTTGATGTAAGATTTTCACTTTCTAGGATAACTATATTTGCTATTCCCAGATGATGCCCTTTTAGGGTACCCCTCATGCCCATATATGGAGATCCCCAGGCTTTACTAATTAACATAAGTTTTATGCCCATATATGGAGATCATTGTCCCAATGTCATCAGATATATGGGCATAAATGGACACAGGCAAACTAGATGGGCTGTATGGATATCCAGATGTGTGATGTAAGTGTTTTATTCCAAATGTGGCACCCCACAGACATATTTCCAGAAACAAAATCCCTTTCATGCCCATATATGGAGATTTCTGATGTCATCAATCCCAGGCCCTGTAAAAAACATGGTTGCTATGGTATGAGCAACTTATGTCTCCATATATGGAGATTCAACTTCAATGAGTAACCATGGCAGACTGTCAACTGCCCGTATGTCTTTGCGACCGTCAGGGAGCAGTTTACTATGAAAACCTCCACCGGCCGTCCGTCCGTCCGTCCGTCCGTCCGTCACGTCACACGTCACACCTTTGTTTGTGTACGGTGTGATGTCATATATCTTCAGTATGACATCACACCACATGTGTAAACAAACCTTTGTGTACGTTGCTGTGGCAACAGTCTGTTGTTGCTGGTCTGTTAGTGTACGTTAGCAACCACCTTAGCAACCATGGTTTTACCCTAGCAACCAACTGTTTACCCTAGCAACCAACTGTTTACCATAGCAACCATGTTTTTTTACCCTAGCAACCAACTGGGCATAAAAGGGATTCTGTTAGGGATCTCCATATATGGGCATAAAAGGGATTCTGTTAGGGATCTCCATATATGGGCATAAAAGGGATTCTGTTAGGGATCTCCATATATGGGCATAAAAGGGATTCTGTTAGCTGTTAGTGATCTCCATATATGGGCATAAAAGGGATGCTGTTAGGGATCTCCATATATGGGCATAAAAGGGATTCTGTTAGGGATCTCCATATATGGGCATGAAAGGGATTATGTTAGGGATCTCCATATATGGGCATAAAAGGGATTGTATCCCCGATGATGCCCTGTTAGGAGATCCACACTAACAGAATCCATATATGGTCCTACCGACAGCTGCTATAAGCCAACCCTGGCGATAAGGTCTGAGTCGAAGAAATGCTTCTTTCCTGGCAAGAATTGCCCCTTTATACTGTAGGGCTCGTTTGTGTATTGTATATCATATCTCCATATATGGAGACATAAGTTGCTCATGCCCAAATATGGGCTGGTGAGGTCAGACTTAGTGTGATGCGTAGGTTATCTCCATATATGGAGATTCAACTTCAATGAGTAACCATGGCAAACTGTCAACTGCCCGTATGTCTTGATAATTGGTAAAACAAACTTTTGGCCTATTTGTGGAGATAAGCGACCAACGGTCGCTTATCTCCCGATTAGGGAGTCTTACTGGTGTAAATGTCCTGACAGCCCTAACTGTAGGGAGAAAATGTGTGGGCTAGGGCATTCACGAATAGCGATTTTTAGTATTCGAATTATTCGACCTCAAAGTATTCGAATAGTCGAATATTCGACAGGACTGGCCAAACTGTCAAATATTAAGTTCGCAAGAGGCGAACATTGTTGTGAAAATAGCCGATCTACATGCTCACAACGCCTCGCAACGCCTCATGTAGAGCATGTAGAGCTGCTATTTTCACAATATTTATCTGCGGAACCGAGTCACATTAACCCTCTAAGGCCCACGGTTGTAATATTACAACGTTTGTATTTTATCCAAAAAAAGGTTTAAATCATTTTATTTTAGCTCCCCCTACCACCTAAACACCACCATTGGATTCTATTGTTTAGTATTACAATGCCATTGGCCACACTATTTGCATATAAATACCCCCCACAGGGGCTGACATTCACACCCGCCACACCCGCTGAAATTCCAGAGTTTTGACGAACAACATCTCACTTTTTCATGGAAGCTATACCTCACAAAAACATAAGTAAAATGCCTGTACTATTTTTTTTGGTGATCATTAGAGTGTCTAGAACATGTACATATGTTATTATTGTGAAGAATATCCCCCATATGTAAATTAGAGCATGATTTATGATTTTTGATGTATGGCTATAAAATCTTACAAAAACATTTTTTTGAAAAAAAACATTACATTTTCCTCTTAATAGGACTCCTACAACACCATCTGATTTTTTTCAATTTTTTATTTCAAGTATTTCTTAATGCGGGCCTTAGAGGGTTAAATGTAATACCTACAATTCCAAGTGCTTGTCAGGGTTCTTATGACTTCCTATCTAGCCAAGCTTTATAAACCATGAAGAAATATATATATACAGTATTTTTAAAGACAAAAATTGATATTCGAATATTCTAATATTTGGTGAATGCCCTTGTGTGGGCCAGGAAGGAACCCCGGGGAACCGATGTAGGCTCAGTGAAGCATATAGGGTTTAAGTGGTTAAAAAGAGGGAGAAGCGGGGCAGAGGCAGAACGTCTCACACTGTGTGAGCGGTATGTGATTCATTTTGCTGCCATGTTGCTTATGGGAGCTGGCCCTGCTTAAATCAGCTATAGGCTAAAGTGTAATTACACTGCAGCTGGGCATGGCACCGTAATATTAGCATAGAATTCGTCAAAGACACACACTGCAAGATCACTCACATATATTCCACCACACATAACTGCACCCGTTTAGCACTGAACGATTAGCGGAAGATTCATAAATCCCCTTCCTTACATCTCTTTCTCTCCCTCTCTCCCTCTCTGTTTGGTTGATTGGTGTGTGTGTGTGTGTGTGTGTGTGTGTGTGTGTGTGTGTGTGTGTGTGTGTGTGTGTGTGTGTGTGTGTGTGTGTGTGTGTGTGTGTGTGTGTGTGTGTGTGTGATACATCAATTAAGTCGGGACCCGATACCGATAAAATATTGGTATCGGTGCAACCCTACTCTGTGTGTGTGTGTGTGTGTTCTGTACTTTTGATCAATTCAAATATAAAATTCTCTCTGTCTGTGTGTCTCTCTCTCTCTCTCTCTTACTCTCTTTCTTTCTCTCTCTCTCTCTCTCAGACCCACACTCTGTTCTCCTTGCTGGGTCTCAGTCATGCCTATGTGACCAGTATTGGCAAACTGGTGGGCGTTGTGGCGTTGAAAGAGGTGAGCTTCGTTCTTGGATTTTTTTTAATTTTCCTTTCAAATAGTGTTAATCTTCCATGTTTGTTTCTCTGTCTATAATACGTGTCTGTTTCAGCCTGCTCCTTGTAATGCTACTACAGCCAGCGTCGGAAATCACTTAAATTTACGCAGTAATAATCAGATTATAGAGGCTTTTGAAAATCAAATGGAATTATCATTTAGATTACTTTAGTGTCTATATCTATTATATCTATATTATATTAGAGAGACAGAATTGGACAAAAGTGCCCTTTCGATTAACATTGGAACCATTTTGGAATGGACGTAAGTCAGCGGTGCTAGAGCGAAATCCGAGTACTTGACCGAACATGAGCGGTCAAGTGGATTGCATCTTACAGGTCATCAGGAGGTGACTTCACTCATTTCCCCCCAGGGACGTGCTGGCCATTGGGAAAAGCGGGACAACTCCCGAATGGCCGGTTCATTCCCGGCTTGTCCAGGCCGGTAAAATAAAAATAAAATGTCGGCCTTCGTTCCATTTCGGGGGCTGGGCAGCCAACAAAGTAAATCGTCACTGTTTAAAGTAAATTTTCACTAGTTTAAATCATTTTTAAAATGGTTTTGGACATACAAGGTTTCCACCCGACAATGACAAAATATAACTCATGTAATTGGCACACTGGCTTGTCACTTGTCATGATCTGAAATGGCAAATCTTTGAGTAGCAGCAGCGCTATAGAGAGAGAACTCTCTCTATAGCGCGCAATGAGGGCCTCTACAACTCTTTTTCCTGGGCTGAATCAGGGGCCCAGTACTTCCCCGTTTCCCCCTCTGAGTGGTTGTGCATCCTGACCAGTGGTTTAAAGCAGTGGTTCTCAACCTTTTCAGGCCGCGACCCCCCAAAATAATCATGTTTGAACTGGGGACCCCCAGCACCCTGACGAGCACTATGTTGAGGCATTACATTTTGTATATCACGGTTCTGTTATATAAAATAGCTGATCTACTCTTATATTTGACAATTTGGCCAATGTTTATTTTGTCATTTTAAAGTTATTAAAAAGTCCTTAAATTGACACTTTAGAAATGTGCATAATTACCCTCTATACACTTCAACTTTATGTTGGTTTCACTGTTGAGTGAGAAAACAATGTTGCACATTAAGTTAATCATTTGGGGACCCCCTTGGGGGTTTCGACCCACAGGTGGTTTAAAGTAGCTACTCAAGTACTGTACTTAGAATGTTGAGAATTGAATATATTTTACTTTTACTCAGTACTCAGTACTTTTGCTTCTACTCCACTACATCTCAGAGGCAAATATAGTATTTTTACTCCACTACAATTATTTGAAAACTTTAGTTACTAGTTACTTATTTTAACTATTATTACAACACATCCATTAACCACTCCAACGCTAGATACATTTCGGCCATTTGAAAATAGCCGATCTACAAGCTCACAAAGGAGAAGCAGGGCAGGGGGGGAATGTCTGACACTGCGTGAGTGGTGTGATTCATTTAGCTGGGATGTTGCTTATGAAGGCTTTTGAAAATCAAATGGAGTTTTCACAAGTTGAAACGGGACATTCTGTATAATGAGTATTATACTTTTGGTTCTTTAAATACATTTTGTACCTTTGCTCAAGTACATTTTTAATTCCGGACTTTTACTTTAACAGAGTATTTCAACATTGCATTGCATTGCACTGGCCTACTGGTCCAGTCGCATACCACTTAGGCATTGCCACATAGGCATGGATGCCTGGCGGTGTCACTGGTTCGATTCCCGATCCGGACGAGCTTTTCCGTCACTCCCCGTCTCTCCCCTCATCTCCTGTCAGTCTACTGTCCTATCAATAAAGGCATAAAAGCCCCAAAAACTAATCTAAAAAGAAAAAAAAAGTGAGTACTTTTTCCACCACTGATCGTGTCTCGTACAGAAAATAGCCATATCTACAAGCCGTGGCGCGTTGTAATGCTTATAGATCGACTCTTTTTGGTGCAGCTGCAGTGTCTGTTTTTTCACACATGTCAGCCCTTTCTCAGCCTGGATCTGGTAACGTGGCGTGACAGCTCATGGCCGCGTGCTCACAGTATGGGCAGTTGTTCTCCAACAGTTTTCGCAGTTTGCGTTATGATTCATGCTGCTTCGCCATCGTGCACTGTCGCTTCTCATCTCCCTGGATTTTCTCCTTAGTAATTCTATATTTTCCCATTGTGAGCTTATTATTTAGCCTATAATTCTCGCTATGCACATTTAACGGTCTCATCCAGTGGCACTGGCTGTCAGGAATATGAGCCGTGGTGTCCAGATGTTATAACTGTGATCCACATCTAGAATGAGCTCATAAGCAGGAGTGGAAAGTAACTAATAAAAATAACTTTTGTTGCGGTAACTGGGCAGCCTTTTCATACACACAGTTGATACACACAGTTGATACTTACCATGATAGTGACCAGTACAATGACATGCTACTGACCATGATACTCAGACACTGACCATGATACTGACCATTACACTGACATGATACTGACCATGACACTGACATGATACTTGCCATGATACTGACCATGACACTGACATGATACTGACCATGATACAGACCATGATACTGACATGATACTGACCATGATACTGACCATGATACTGACATGATACTGACATGATACTCAGATACTGACCATGATACTGACATGATACTGACTATGATACTGACATGATACTCAGATACTGACCATGATACTGACCATGACACTGACATGATACTGACCATGACACTGACATGATACTGACCAAGATACTGACCATGATACTGACATGATACTGACATGATACTCAGATACTGACCATGATACTGACCATTACACTGGCATGATACTGACCATGATACTGACCATGACACTGACATGATACTTGCCATGATACTGACCATGACACTGACATGATACTGACATGATACTGACCATGATACTGACATGATACTGACCATGATACTGACATGATACTCAGATACTGACCATGATACTGACCATGACACTGACATGATACTGACCATGACACTGACATGATACTGACCAAGATACTGACCATGATACTGACCATGACACTGACCATGACACTGACATGATACTGACATGATACTGACCATGATACTGACATGATACTGACCATGATACTGACCATGACACTGACCATGACACTGACATGATAATGACATGATACTGACCATGACAATGACACTGACATGATACTGACCATGACACTGACATGATACTGACCATGACACCGACATGATACTGACCATGACACTGACATGATACTGACCATGACACTGACATGATACTGACCATGACACTGACATGATACTGACCATGACACTGACATGATACTGACCAAGATACTGACATGATACTCAGATACTGACCATGACACTGACATAATACTGACCATGATACTGACCATGACACTGACATGATACTGACCATGATACTGACCATGACACTGACATGATACTGACCATTATACTGATCATGACACTGACATGATACTGCCCGAGATACTGACCATGATACTGACATGATACTGACCAAGATACTGACCATGATAGTGACATGAGTATGATCATGATACTGACCATGCCTTTATTTTAAATTGTAAAACATATAATGTTTTTTCTTTACCAGGGGGGACATTTTATATATTATTATATATAATAAAAGTCAGTTTCACCAAAAATGGCACATACTGTACGCCTGTTGTGCTCCAAGCATAGATATAATATATGAATATAATATATAATAACGCACAACCCTAGATAGTGAGGCCATGGCTCCTGTATTCTCTATATTCAAGGACATCGAAGGTCATGTTTGTAGAGTGTGTGTAGAGACGGTGGATCTGGGAGAAGAGGGCTCAGATCCTTGACCACCTCTGTCTTTCCTCCACCCTCAGCTGCAGAAGGCCATCGAGGGCTCCACCCGCAGCGGGGTGAGGCTCCGCCCGCCTCTGGCCAGCTTCAGAGACGCCAGCCGCAAGGCCAAGAAGCACCAGCTTCCCCCGTCGTCGTCCGCCCCCTCCTCCCCCAGCCGCGAGGTGGACGTGTGGGCAGGGGTGGAGGGGGAGCCGGCGGAGGAGTCCAAGGGGAAGGGGCCGGCATCCTCCTCCCCTTCCCCCTCCCCGTCCCCTTCCTCGAGGGCAGCCGCGAAAGGCGGAGACTCCCCCAGTAGCACGTCGAGCAGCGCGAGCGGAGGCGTCACCACCACGGTGGAGGCGGAATGCCCTCCACTGGAGCCCTCGTCGCCCTTGCAGGAGCCCTCTGCCTCCACCTCGTGCCCCGTCGCCCCCTCAGCCCCCACCTCCCATTTCTCGCCCTCCGCCACAGTCCTCACACTCTCTTCCCTCCAGGAAGAAGAGGAAGAGGACAAGGACGAGGACGAGGAAGAAGAGGACGAGGAGGAGGAGGAAGAAGAAGAAGAGGACGAAGAGGACGACGAGGCAGAGGAGGAGGAGGAGGAGGAAGAAGAGGGGGAGAAGGAGAAGAGGAAGGAGTTGGACAAACGTGTTTAGGGAAGACTGCTGTAGGGTTCTCAGAGGGAAAAGACTTTGACAACCCCCTCCCTTTTAGCTCCTCGCACCCAGTGACAGCAGAGGCGCTTCCTGGGGTAGAGGAGTTCCCCCGCGGGCCCGTCCGCACCGCGGCCCACTTCTCAAGAGAGCGGCAAGAAAGCAAAAACTGTTGCACAGCACAGCACACACACACACATACACACACGCTCCCAGAGCTTGTAGTTCTGAAGGATTCTTTTCTACTCTTAAAGCAGCCTCATGTTGTTGTTTTTTTTCATTCTTTCTCAGGTGTCTCCCTTTGTCTTTTGATCCACAGGCGGTCAGACAGACAAGCTTGTCTTTTACAACATATCCAAACCCACTCATGTTCATATGCCCATATCTTCGAAATCTTGAATGTATGTAATGCTTGTGTAGCTATACACTGAATGTAAAAAAAAAGAAAAGAGAAAAGTTCCTGTTAATTTAATCATGTACACTCATGGCAAAGTAACTGACAGCAATGAATTGTTTGATAATTAAATAATGTATTGTTAATGACAGCTTAATCAATTATTTTGATTTTGTCATGCTGATCATGCATTTAAAATGTTTACTGATTGAGATTACATTTTAATTTTAATTTAACTATTACCTGTATAGTAAATTCAGATCATACCTGTATAGTAAATTCAGATCATACCAATCTGTTGTTGTTTTATTGAAATCTAATAAATGTTTCAATTTGTCTACTGTTCAACTTTAACTACTTACAAAACTACCAATTCATTCCAGAACCTTCCTTCCAGACTTGGGCAGAATGTCATGCCTCTGAAAGAGACAATCTGTCTCATAAACATTTCATGCCAGGAAGGTCAGTAGTGTATTTCAGTCTACTTTCCCCATGTGAGCGTGTGAACCTAGCTTGGAGGAGTAATCCCCAAGGGAGAGAGGAGAAAAACGAATCGCCACAAATTTGTCTGACATTCACATTCTGGCAAGCGTTGGGCTGTGTGGCCCGATGGGACAGGAAGGATGCTTCTCTTGGAGGATGAGAGTAATAAGGCTAGCGGAACTCTTTTGCCATGGTTGGCCTGATATGCATGCACAAATGAACTGACCAGAGCAAACTTCGGCTAGTCACCGGGAAAAAGGGATGAGACAAGTGTGAGGGAGAGCTTGTAATACAATGTTTCCCAGCTGGTGGGGTGTGATGCTCAAGTGGGCGGTGAGACATTGTCCCTTGGCCCTTTATATTATGTGTTACTGTGGCTTAATGTAGAAAATGTAATTTGGCTCCTGAGCCAAAAACCGAATGCCGCACACTATGGACTCTTTGGGGACAGCCGTAGCTTAGTACTTAAAACTTAAGAGAGGAAGTCTGGCAATCAGAAGGTCACTGGGTTCGTCTCTTAGCCCACTCAAGTCTACATGTTGAAGTGTCCCAAGACACTTAACCCCCAACTTCTCCACTCCCCAAGCACTCATCATGACCATCTGTGCAGCCGTCAGCTGGGTGAAACTGAAACGAGAGTGTCGTTTATTCACTCTCTCCCCATCCAGATCTTCAATGCTGGTCAGAAGCACACTGCTAACCTTTAGGCCCTCACTCACGTCACGTTCTATGGAAACACTAACATTGTCAGGTCTCGGTACTCGTTTGCATTATTATTAGCTGCTGCTGCTTGCAATGTCAGTGTTCTCACTTTTGAAGACTCTTCTACAGTCAGCTTGTTAGTCCCTCTGAATGAAAGTAAAGGCCTGAAAGGCAAAAAGAAATGCACAACAACATCCACACACGAACACAAGAAATTCCATTGGTCGGTTTGTTTATTTGCCAGCTTTCTCCCCTGGGGGGGGGGGGGGGAGGAGAGGTGGAGGACAGGGCGGACACAGGGACGAAGGAGGTTCTCTCGTGCAGGAGGAAGAGGGGGAAAGAGAGAGAGATAGAGAGTGGTTGATGGTGGAGTAGGGGGTTTGGGTATAACCATGTGGAAGAACTGTCTTGTGACAACCTTCCATCGAGCATGCATAGGTATGAGTGTTACAGTACACACTGCCATAGGTACAGTATGAGTGTTACAGTACACGCTGCCATAGGTACAGTATGAGTGTTACAGTACACGCTGCCATAGGTACAGTATGAGTGTCACAGTACACACTGCCATAGGTACAGTATGAGTGTTACAGTACACACTGCCATAGGTACAGTATGAGTGTTACAGTACACGCTGCCATAGGTACAGTATGAGTGTCACAGTACACACTGCCATAGGTACAGTATGAGTGTTACAGTACACGCTGCCATAGGTACAGTATGAGTGTCACAGTACACACTGCCATAGGTACAGTATGAGTGTTACAGTACACGCTGCCATAGGTACAGTATGAGTGTCACAGTACACGCTGCCATAGGTACAGTATGAGTGTTACAGTACACACTGCCATAGGTACAGTATGAGTGTCACAGTACACACTGCCATAGGTACAGTATGAGTGTTACAGTACACGCTGCCATAGGTACAGTATGAGTGTCACAGTACACACTGCCATAGGTACAGTATGAGTGTTACAGTACACGCTGCCATAGGTACAGTATGAGTGTCACAGTACACGCTGCCATAGGTACAGTATGAGTGTCACAGTACACACTGCCATAGGTACAGTATGAGTGTCACAGTACACACTGCCAGTCATGTGTGTCCCACTTCCAACAAATTCAATCCGTTCAGTTTTACGTTTCACGCAGTCCATCCAAATATTACACAGCGTTCTTTTACAAAAATCCGTCCGATTTTCGTATACATCGCTTGCTCCGTGCCACACAGGAACACACATACAGTATATTTGTACATTACATGTCTGATTGCCTCAAAATCCCCCTTTGGTCGATGTGAAAAAGATTCTTCAGGTATTTGTTTATTATTATTATTTTCAGGCAGTGATTCTTCCAACAAGACAGCAGACAACTACTGTACATTGACTGACAGACATACAGACAGACAGACACGAATAGGCCTATATAGAACAGATACAAAGAGATAGAGGGAGAGAAAAAAGGAATGAGAGAGATAGAGCGAGAGGAGGAGAGGAGAAGGGGATTGAGCAGCATGCCTGCAGAGACAAATCTTGAAAGATGGCAGTAGAATTATACAAAAGAAATGAGGAACTCATCCCGAAATAAATGTATCAGCAAAAACAGAGTCAGGTAACAGTAACATCCATGGAAATACATTTGGCTTCTTAATTATTAGTTTATTCATTCATCGATATCTTAATCGTAAAATAAAAAGCAATAAAATAAACCCGAATTGAAGCAGTATCTTTCCTTGTTCTGGGAACACAAACAACAAGTCCTTCAGTTTAGATAACGGCAGGCAAGACTGTCTTGAAATTGTACAGCCAAGTCAACCGCACATTACCTTTCACAGCAGTAGAATAGTCTTCTGCCATCCTCAGTGTGTCTGACCACTCGGAAAGTTTTACAAGAGAAAGATACTGCTCCATTTAAGAGGGTCGGCACCTATACAGTAAACCATAGATTCTGTACAAGCAGTCATGTATTTCCCTCCCAACCCCAAATAATCATTAAATAAATAAACAAATAAGTGCCATCGTGTAAAGACATCTTGTGTGCAAGGTTTGAGACCTCTTGACCGTGTTGCTATCTGTCAGATATATTATTTGTGCGCAGCAAAAAAAAAGGGGGAACGTTTTTATTTTTCAGATTTTATTGCAGATATGGCCGATGGGTTACATAACCTTACTCAAATGCCACTCGGCACAATAGACTACAAGTGAGAAAGTGGTTGGCCTATGAATGTTACATCATCACTTGTATTATTATTTTACTACAAAGTTATGGAGCCCTAATGTGGTACGACTGCTTCATGGTATGATGAAACAGTGTCATAACTCAATGTGACATTCTGAAAATAAAATTAGGATGGATTCCTGGACTGGGAGGCCGCTGCTCTCTCTAGACAGCTTGCACTTGGCCAGATATTACCGGAAGCGCGTCAGATCAGGGGGGCCTTTCTGTGCCTACAAGGTGCTCAAAACCTGACCAAAGACCACTTTACAACAATTACACCTATTCTAGACTCATACCAGAGGGAGGGGGGAATTCAACAATTCAGTAGAAAAATAAATGATGTCCCAACATTGCATAAATAAGCGATCAATAAATAAATTCATTCAAGTCAATAAACCTTTTTTTTATCTTAAAAGTTTGTCGCACAATCATCAAAGTGAGAGGAGAAAGTGGTCTCCCGAATGGAGAAGGATGGAAATAACCGCAGTTCTCTTGCCATCGTTGCTGTATAGTCGGTCTGTTGGTGAGTCGTGCATGTGACTGTCCATGAGCTCCACTGTTCTGCAATGTGTTTCTTATTACTCACTACAGCTCTCCTCTGCTGGTAAAACATACACTCTTCCCTCGAGGGAGGGGGGAAAACCCACACGCTTACTCAAACATCATTCTATTCTTCATCATCATCATCATCATCACGCTCACCATCACAACACTCAAGGCAGATGCATGATCACAGTACTAATGACTGATTTATACTCGGTTACGCACCGTGTCGCGCTCAGGAAATAGCCAAATTACAAGCTCACAACACATCGCGCTGCGTCGTGTCGTGAGCTTAAATCGACTAAGACCCCGGCGCGCAACTGAATACGAATCACCCTTGAAGTCAGCAGGAGCAGGAAGACAAGGCTGTCGGGTTCTGTAGTCCTGCTGCAGTTCAACTTCTATCCCCTATTCTAGTGTTCTATTCCTGATTGGCTTCAGTGGAACAAAACAGGGTCCACCACGGGAATCCCCCGTCAACCCCAGGCCAATGGCGTGTCCCCACCTGATCGAGTGTCTGTTCTGTACAAGCGAATAGACACTGCTGAAACCGTCGGTATCTAGATGACTATTACAAGCCAACCTACCACCCAAGTGCCAGCAATCGCTCCTATTTACACTTTACAGCATAGAGACATTCAGTTCCCTCACTTTGTGTGGTCAACCGACGTCAAAATAAAAAATACAGGCTTAACTTGGGGCGGGCACTCGAAACAGAGCTCCCTGAAATAAAGTGGGGGACTGAGAGGTGTAGAAAAATAAAGAAATGATATCGAACTATACCAGTTGTGTCTGTGAGCGAGTTGATTTACATATTATACTTTATTTACATGTGTCTGCGACAGAGCGGAACACTAGTCTATTGAGAGGCCAGTGTCTTCGTCTGTCTATTGCTGGTTACAATTTAAATATCTGTCTGTGTGTGAGTGTGTGTGTGTGTGTGTGTGTGTGTGTGTGTGTGTGTGTGTGTGTGTGTGTGTGTGTGTGTGTGTGTGGCGTACGTGCCTGCGTGAGTGCGTGCGTGTGTGCACCCCATTGCAGTAATCTCCCGCAGATTTTGTAGAATCACTTCACTTTGTTTTCACAACAAAAGCCTTTGATACCATCCCAAGAGAACAGACGTCACGGAACGCCTTCCTGTCCTGAAAAAAAAAAAAAAAAAACAGATCGCTGTAACCGGTCCTTCGTACATTCCAAGGTGGTTATCCTCCTCAATTCGTCGCGTACGCAAGAGAGCAGCTGAGAGTAACTGTTGGTTGGTGTTTTGGTTGTGGTGGTGGTGGTAGTGGTGGTGGTTGGTAGTGGAGGTGTGGAAAAAGCTTTCTGAAATGGGGAATCGGGGAACTTCAGCAGGCCGTTGGTGACCTCTGATCTGTTGGATTGCATCAGTGCAAAAAAGTGATTCACTCACACAGCTCTCCTCCTCTCCTCCTCCTCCGAAGTGTGACCAGTCCACAGCAGTCACACCGTCACTCACCACATGCCACACGCCCACACAGACCACCGTGGCCCGCACCCAGGATACTATGGTTTCAGTGCAAAATCTATACAGTGCTGTGTATAGTACAGGTTCTCCATAGCACTCTATGACGAACACATGCATACAGAGAGACAGAGAAGGAAGCACGCTATCTTACAGTACAATCCTTATCTGTGCAGTGCTCTGTGTGTGTGTGTGTGTGTGTGTGTGTGTGTGTGTGTGTGTGTGTGTGTGTGTGTGCCTGTGTGTGTGTGTGTGTGTGTTTTCTGTTGTCAGCGAGACAAGTCTCATCCCCAGTCTGTGCCACAGCATCAAAGAATAATTTATGTAATAATCCATATTGAACCGTGTTTCAATTCGGAGCACATCGCAGATTGGGGAGGATCTTAAGTGTGTCCTTCGTTTGAGTCTAATTTAAGTGAGAACGCTTGGGATGCCAGTGTGTAGACTGCAGTGGAAGTACAGTGTATACCGTAGGTGAAGCTGTTATTCAAGGTAACTGGGGGAAAGTAACTTGATTATGCACTATTCTATGTTGATTAATAGCTGTAAACAGAGTAGCTCTCCCATTGGAAAACTGTGATTTGTTATACATCTTATCATACACTTATACATAGATTTTTCTCCCGTTGTTTTTTTTTTCTTTTCATTTTTTTTGGTTTGTTTGTTTTACTAAAAAAATTATTGTTATCATTATGTTTTGCTATGATAGATTTTTTATATATATATATTTTTGTACCATTACAAGACAACGACTGGTGTGTGGAGTCTCTTGTCTTTTAGAAAAAAAGCATGCATGTTTTTCCGTTTCTCCTCTTCTCTCTCCTTGACCTCTGTGTGATGTCATTCTTTTTCCTTTCCCCTGCTAGTATGAATGTCATGTCGGTTGGTTTCTCCTCCTCTCTTCCTCCCCCATTTCACCTCCTTCCACCCCTTCTACAGCACCTCCACCCCCCGCCCCCAGCGAGACATAAGGCTTCCACAGAAACGTGTGTTCTCTGTTGCGTCGGCTGCACCTCTCACAGAGAGTCCCTTTTTAACCTCCTGTCACGTTGTTACGAACCCAAAACGGCGACCGCGTGTCCTTTGATAACCTGAAAAAGGAACAGATTAATAGATAGATAGAGTATATGCTCCTTCCTTTCTTCCTCCTTCACTCTAATCCTTTTCCTGACTGCAGTGGTCAGTCTCTGGAGAGAGTCTCGTGACAGGTTGGGATGCTTTAGTTGGTCGACAGGGAAGCCAGTGCTGCTGCTGACCCCTCCCCCTCCACCTCGCCGTCCTCCCTGGCCTCCACCGTCGTCTGCCCGGCGGAGGAGGAGGAGGAGGCCTTCCGCTCCGCCAGGAGCTCGGCCGGCGGCTGCCCCGGACTGCTGCCCCCGGAGGCCTCGCCTTGCTGCTGCTGCCTGGGCGGGGTCAACATGGCCGACTCCGCCTCCAAGCACAGTGTCACCTCCCCCTCCTGGTCCACACACACACACACACACACACACACACACACACACACACACACACACACACACACACACACACACACACACACACACACAAGGATGAAATGAGGAGATTTCTGTGTATACATGGATGCTGACCATGAACACATATTTTGGAATTGCCCAACAATTGACATATATTGTATTGGGATGATATTATGGTCAGTAACAAAGGAGATACTGAAATACGAAATACCGAAAACAAGTGTGGTGCTGTATCTAGGAAACTTGACGCAGGAAAACATGCATAGAGAAGACATGTATCTCGTCAAGGTGTTGCTGGCAGCCAGCAAAAAAGCAATCACAAGATTGTGGTATAAAAGTGACCCTCCAACTCGTGAGCAGTGGCTGGGCATTGTGGAGGAAATACTGTATATGTGATGGAGAGATTTACCCATAAACTATAAGGCTACAAGAAGAAACATTCTTTGAGAAATGGGAAAAATGGACTGCATATAAAACCCAACAGAATGACACCATGGAAAACAAACTTTGAAATGGACTAAAATGTGAATCTCGAAATGATGTAATAATGTAAACCCTGCATTGTATGAATGTGATAATCTGCAAATAAAATGTAAGTTAAGAAAAAAAAGAAATTAGATTTCAAATGAGCTCAGGCCAGGGATCTGCAAAGATGCCCCAGTTAGCAATTTTCAGTTTAATATAACTGTTAGCTCATGTGGCTCACTCACTCTGGGACCACTTTAGCTAGAATTACATTATTTCAAAATGTAAGCTCAATGAATCTGCCTATATCAACACTGCGGCACGCTCCGTCTCTCGCGCCACTGAAGCATAGTGCGCAGTCAGGCCTGGAAGCGGTAGCGTTGAGCCGTTGACACCTGGTTCTCCCTCCTCCGCCGAGGCGCGGCAGGTTGCGTTTATGCACAGTCACTCAGAAAGGGATTACAGAGGCGTTTGTTCCCTCTGGTGGTTGGCTCGTGAGACTAGTGCCTCCTCAGCAGACATCTCTTCAAAACTAGACTCTCATTCTGCTTTGGCTGCTGGCAGAATGAAGGCTTGGGCTGAATGTGGAAACAAAACTAAATATCTCACGCCCACCTTCCAACGAATGACCAACTTCTGAACAAACACATGTAGCCAAACTTTTATAGGTGCAAGAACAGCCAAAATAAGTTCAGAGAGCCGGCCCTCGCTGAAGTTCAGAATGATTTTCGTCACTGTCGGGCAGACCTTGTTTCAAATAGTTTCAAATGTGTACGTTTTTCCGTAAAGTAAAGACTGTCGCACAAAAATAGTGAAAATAGCAGATGCGAGGCGTTGTGTGCTTGACCGGCTATTTTCACTACTTTGAATCATTTTCAAAATGATAAATACAAAACAAACGGTTTTGGACATACAAGGTTTAAACCCGACAACAACGTTTTGTAGTTATTGTAGACCAGTTTAACCCATTCAGAACGGGTACACATTATTGTGTATCATTATTTTATGCTTTAACTATTGAAAAATAGCAGATACAAGCTCACAGCACGGCACCGAGTGCCACGCTGCGAGCTTGTAGATCTGCTGTTTTTTTTAAATCGTGAAAATTTGAATTTTGACCCGATTCTATAAGTGTCTTTTGAATCCTTCTAAGATTTTTTTGAAAAACCTATGTTTCTATGTCAGCAATCTGGCAATTAAGCCATCGTCAAAGAAAAGGTCCTTTTCACTTAACTGGAGCTCAGTTAGTCTGTTTCATGAGAGACTAATATGTCAGTGGTTCTCAAACCTTTTCATGTGAAGGACCCCCAAAATGGTATGTATTTGGCCATGGACCCCTATCTCAACATATTTAGTTCCAGGGACCACCCAGAAGCAAAATTTGAGTTACAAACGTTCGCTTTGAAAATACATATATTCAAAGATTTGCACACATTTTCACGACTTTTTCAAAAATAGCAGATCTACAAGCTCGCAGCGTGGCACTCGGTGCCACGCTGTGAGCTTGTATATCTGCTATTTTTCACTGGTTAAAGCATTCAATTATTCTAGGCCTAAATTTTAACTTAACCCTAATCCTTGGCCCCATGTCCTCCTCTGAGCTCACCTTGAGCTCCTCCTCTTCTTCCTGCTGCTCTAGTAGCGGAGAGTGTTCCATCCCCAGCACCTCGTCTCCCATCGGGACGCCCAGACTTTGCTCCACCACTGCTGCCACGCCCATGTAGCCTCCGCCCTCCGTCTGATAGGCCTCCACCTGTTGCCCGGTGTTCCACAGGTCAACCAGTGGCGGATGGGTGGCCGACGCCAGGCTGTGGATGGTGCTGTTGGGCGTGGCTTGCAAAGAGTGGCCGGCACTGTGAAGCCTGTGTTCCAGAGCCTGGAGAGAGGACAAAGGAGGTCGCTGTTCAGGGTTCCCACACATCTTTACCAATTCATTTCCAAAACTTTTCCAAAACTTTTCCACAATATATAACCCGATTTCCAGGACTATATAACAATAATTCAGCTCAATAACAAGTCGCTTACTCCAATGTGCAATGCCCAAAGACAGGTAGTGTATGCCCGTGGTTCTCAACCTTTTCAGTCCGTGACCCCCGAAATAATCATATTTGAACTGAGGACCCTGGCACTCTGATGAGCAGAGTTGAGGAATTTAATATAACACAGTTTTATTGTGAAAATAGCCGATCTACATGCTCACAACGCCAATTTCTGCCTCTAATATTTGACAATTTGGCCAATTTTTAATTTGAGGTATTAACAAAATCAATAACCAAAGACAAATGCATAGATATTTTTTCCAGGACCTTCCAGGACCCTTGATCAATTCCAAAACTTTTCCAGTACTGGAAAAATATTTGTATAATTTCAAAATATTTCCAGGAATTTCATGACCGTGGGAACCCTGGCTGTTAGACTTAGTTGTATGTTTCTCTTTTCTTTTCTCTTCTGCACTGTAACTGTATCTATACTTTTTTTTTACTTATTTAGTTTTATGCGTCCCAATGTCATTGTATAATTGTGTTTCCTTTGCTTGATGTTCTTCTGTGTAAAGCACATTAAATCGGGGCGCCTGCAGGCCTACCGGTTCAGGCGTATACCACATACTGTAGGCTCAGTGTAGCCCGACAGCGTGTCGCTGGTTCGATTCTCGATCCCTACTACCTTTGCTACGTGTCACTCCCCATCTCTCTCCCCGTTTCCTGTCAGTCTACTGTCCTATCAATAAAGGCATATAAGCCCAAAAACGTATGTAAAAAAAGGGGGGGGAAAAGCATGTTAAATTGTCTTGTTGAAATGTGCTATACAAATAATACTGCCTTTCCTTGTCTTAACCCATTTATTTAGACCTGAGGCCAATTCTAAAAATGCCTTCTAAATCCTGACCTTTCAGAAAAACGTCAACTTCAAAACTTCAAAAATTACAAAACAACAACACAAAAAGGGGTTCCCGTCCTTATTATTGCCTTGCCTTACCCCTGGTCTAGTTGAGAAATCAGAAAATTACCGGACCAATCAGGGGCTGCTTTTCACTATTGTACGGGCAGCAGTTGAAATGCAGTGAATGATCGGTCGGGTCATTTTCTGATTTCTCATACTCTCTTCCTATGGGCCGAATGCCAGGCTAGTACATTCCAGCCATGTTACAATGACTTCATTCCTAACCCAACTACCCACATCTGTGTTCACATTGTCCCAACATTTAAGTACTATATCTGTATCTTATATTAATGAACGCTGTTTTGGTAATCACACAATGAAATAATTTCACCTAATTGATACGTCAGTCCAACTGCCTGCGGGCAACAAGTGGCAAAAGACAAATGGTCGAAAGGCCAAATGGTGGTGTAATCGTGTGAGAACTAGTGCTTTGTCAGTCAGCTGATGAGCTCCGTTGCTATAATTAATGTGACAACTAAGGTCACTGTGTCAGGCAGTATGACCACTGAATGTCTAGTCTGTCAAGAACAATCTCTTTTCAAAAGAAAAGGAACTTTTTTTGACAATTGCCAGATTGCTGAATGTCTAACAATATTTTTTTCTTCTGAAAAAGATAGGAATTTAACCTGTATTGCTGTTGTTTTCACAAGGACACTACCACTGAAAGACATGAGGCATGAGAGTTACTGTATGACTCACTCCTCTCTGTTGCTTTTAAACAGTACAGGGTAAAATGTGAATTTGAGCCAACAACCTTTACAAAGCCTTTCCTCAGCATGATGATTAATACTGGTCAAATCATGTCAAATAGTATAATGGTTTATTACAGTTCCTGGCGATGCTTGTGGAAACAAACAAGCTATTTGGATAGACAACTATTGTCATGTAATAATACCATAGTTATCAAGCAACATAAGCTAACAAACATAATTGGCTGTACTACTGTAGCCTAACTAGCACAGAGCTTCCCTGTACGAGTCCCAGGCCCCCTGTAGATGAAAGTGCTTTGACATTCAGAAGGTCTACAATGGCACTTCAATAGTGTTAGTCATCACTCAACGGTTGGCATGGAGAGGAATGGCTTGGCACTCAAGTCCCGGTCGGAGTGACAGATTTGTTTGTTTTGCTTTTCATAGTGTCCATGATAAAAATAAAGGTTTTTAGGCATAAACCCTCCATCACCTCTCAGGAAAAAAGGGAGAGACACAGTACTGCAGTACCTTGACGGCATGGCATGGGACTCGAACCTGCCAGCTATCTGAGCACAGGCCACCGATCCTGCTGTGCCATTGAGGCAAGGCACCTTTAGTACTGCATAGACATAGAAAGGTAGACGCCTCCTTCGGCTCTGGTGCATATGCATCAGGGGACGAGGGAATCTGCATGCATCGGTTCCACGTGCGTCACACATACGGAAGTTGCGAGGCCAATCAGAGGCAGGTGGGGGCGGGTCTTTTCGTACGCAGCCTTTAAGAACAGCTGAACCGCGCAACATCAGGAAATGGATGGTCCCTCGGTTTTTCCCGGACGCCCGGAAAACTGCAGAGTTTGAGGTATCTAGTGTTTTATATCTACTAGTCCTACGCCCGGGGGGGTGTGCACAGGGGTGTGCACAGTATCTGAGGGATTGTATGTAGGGGTCTCAGAAGTAATGTTGGAGTGTCCGATCTTTATGCCCATATGGTGTTCCAAGTTGGAGTGCCTGTTGGGCAGATCTTTATGCCCATACATGGTGTTCCGTGTCCAGGCCAGTCTGTGATGTCAGTACTATGACGTCAGAGTATGACGTGATGTCAGCATGCAGACAGACGGTTACAATGGCAGCGAAACTGTGTAGTATCAGTGATGTCAGCATGCAGATGGTCAGACAGACATTGGCTAAATCAGGGGTTTTCAAAGTGGGTGACAGCCGGGGCACCCTGGGGTCCCGCGACGGCAGTCAAGGGGTGCCGCGAGATTATTCGATAATATTTGGAATGTATTTGGACACTTAAAACAATATTTAGTATCATTTTTTTGAAGTACAAAGTTATTTTCAGTCAGTTCTAACCAAAATGGCTATTATCTCAACGTTTTCCTCGCAACATAATCACTAAAATATCGTCACCGTCGGGCAGAAACCTCGTATCTCCAAGTTTCAAATGTGTACATCTTTTGGTAAAGCAAAGCCCTGCTTCATCATGCAAGACTGTCGCACAAAACTAGTGAAAACAGCCGATCTACAAGCACACAACGCCTCGCGATGCGAGGCGTTGTGTGCTTGTAGATCTGCTGTTCTCACCAGTTTAGTACATTTTATAGATGATAAATACAAAACAGTTTTGGACATACAAGGTTTCCACCTGACGACGACGATATGCTATAAATATAAGGTGCTAGCCTGGGAGTGAAAATTATAATGTAGGGGTGCCTCGGATTAAAAAAATCACACCCAATGTGAAGTGAGCGGTGGTCGTGCTTGCATAACGTCTTCAGACTAGGATTTGAGTCTAGGATGTACAGGCTATGCTACACACACGTTTTGCTATGGCAAAACGCTGAGGAAATAGGCTACAGACATACGACATATGACATCACTAGACAAACATGGTGCTATGTACACACATTTTGCTATGGCAAAACGCTGAGGAAAAAGGCTACAGACACACGCACAGCCACTCTTAGGAGCGGTTTACCACGGCTCAAAAAGATTCATGGGGTGCCCTGAGACAAAAAAAGGTTTGCGAACCCCTGAGTAAGATGGTAGTACTGCACCTGTTGCTGCTGGTACTGCAGTAACTGCTGCTGCTGTTGGTAGTGCTGCAGCTGCTGCATCTGCTGCATCTGCTGCAGCTGGCTCTGCTGCTGGAGGTTCTGCTGGAGCTGCTGCTGGAGCTGCTGCTGCTGCTGCTGCTGCGCCAGGAAGTGGGCGGCGGCGGCGTGCGAGTCGAACGCCTCGGTGCCCGGCGGTGACATGACGTAGGAGCCCGTGGGCGCCGACGTCACGCCGGACGGCTCGTTGTTGATGGGGTCCCAGGCGTCGGAGGACGAGAGGCAGTACAGGCCCTGGGAGACGTAGGTGTGGGGCCACACGTCTCCGGAGGAGTGATGCAGGATCTGGTCTGCGGAGGTAAGGACAAGGAGAGGCACTCCAACTCAGTGGTGGAAAAAATACTCAAACCAAGTATTTCCCAATGGTTCAGAGAATTGTGTCTTTGTCTACCTCTGGAAAAAATCACATATATTTTGAAGGACAAACAAGAAGTGTTTCAGGAGATATGGGGACGTTTTATTCAATATATTAAAGACTGTAACTTGGGGCACATAATGTCAGAACAGGGGGGGGGGAGGAGTGCTGTTGTTGCTGTTGTTGTTTTTCTTTTTGTGTTTTTTTTCTTTTGTCATGTCATTGTATGTTTTGTTTTTGTCTTATGTATGTAAAAAAAAGTTATGTAACAATTGTAACAATTATTGAAATTGAAAAAAAAAGAAAATCTAATAAATATATTGTTTAAAAAAAAAAGTTGCAATACCACAATATGAAAATACTCTGTCACAAGTAAAAGGCCTGTGTTCAAAATGTTATTTGAGTAAAGTACAAAAGCACTGGTATCAAAATATACTTAAATAGCCGATCTGCAAACTCACGATGCGACGCGTTGTTAGCTTGTAGATCGGCTATTTTCAAATAGCCCATGTATAGATTGGGCTGTAGTGGTTAATGTATGTTTTATAATCTAATACTTTATCTCCAAAGTAACTAGAAACTAAAGTTTTCAAATAATAGTGGAGTACAAATGTCAATCACTCTGCTACACAAATATAATATTTTCCTCAAAAATATAGTGGAGTAGAAGTATAGGTATTGAAAATTGGAAATACTGCACTTACAGTAAGTACAGTACTTGAGTAAAGGCACTTAGTTACTTTACACCACTGCTCAAACTAAGAACAGTGTTGTACGCCGTAAAATAGGAGTGTCACGGGCCGTCCACACCAAGGACAACGACTATTACGACTACTATAAATACTGCGTGTCACTTTTAAAACCCGTTCAAAGTGGATGATGGCGTCCACAGCACAACACACTTACAGGGCGTCACATTCAACACATCACTCACATGTTTACAGGTCGTTATCAGTGTGGATGTCCACATCATTATCGTTATCATACCTGGAGTGTGGACAACCCATTCATGTAGAAATAGACCATTACAGGTTGCTTTGTGCACAGCTAAATGTACACCCTGGATTTTACTGTTTGATTGAGGGCCAGTCATGCATGTGAATGTGTCAGCTTCTAATAATACTATACAGCAGGGGTCTTCAACGTTTTCAGGCCAAGGACCCCTTAGTTGAGGGAGAGATGAAGCGGGGACCCCCACAACCTGTTCATAGTTTCCATATAGTTCCATAAATTGTTTGACAGCACAATCATAAGTGTATTTTGGATTCATGTCAATTTGTTGTTTTCAGATATTTAACACTTGATCAATACTTACAAACTTGACTTTTCACTCTGTACTTAGTCTGCTCTTTTTCTCCTCTACACCAAACCTCTTTGCCGAAAATAGCCGATCTACAAGCTCACGTTTGTGAGCTTGTAGATCTGCTATTTTTGGCTAAAGTTCTCAGATATGGACGAAAGGGTTCAAGTGGTTAATATAAAAAAGGGAGAAAAAAAAGCTTCTAACTATCACACAAAGATTTGGAGGACCCCCTGTAGTAACTCTGAGGACCCACTAGGGGTCCCGGACCCCCTGTTGAAGACCCTTGCTATACAGGTATGTGCAAAAAAATAAAATAAAAAAATAAAATAATGTGAACTTCTTTTAATTGCCCTCATGTCAGCAGAAGATCATAGTGCTTTGGGTTTTCAGTCTAATGTCATAGCCTATGTATCACAATCACTACTTTCAGGTACTTTATGATCTGTGAAATTTGGGGTATGCCAGACCCCCAAGTCCTTGTTCTCCACTCCACCAATCAGAGGTAATTTATTTCAGCGCAACCAATCCCTGCACACGGTGACCTCTATCACCATGCAGGGGTATGTGCGGTGCACATAATTCTTTCCCGACAGCCAGCATCAGAAAAATAGCTCTTTTATAACTCCCTGGAAACAAGCTTGCTACTATTGGTACTTACTTCAAGGTCCTCAGGCTAGCGAGACTGATATTACAGTCAAGAAGATATGCTGAAGGGAAGTTTCAATGACATGGATCAAAGCAGACTGAATAAACAGAAACCTCCACAAATCTAGATACACATATGAGCCTCATAAAAACTGTTGATAGTGTGTTCATATATAAATGTAATGATTAAAGAGATGTATGTTCATAATACTAGTGATATTACTAATTTTTACATACGGTATATACGTAAGCCTATCCTATACTAATGACTCAGTCCAAGAGCAGATATCTTTCTGTCTGTCTGTCTGTCTGTCTGTCTGTCTGTCTGTCTGTCTGCTACCTATCAGCAATCAGAAGGTCGCACCAGTGACCTCTCCCTGATTTTCCAAGTCTACGTGTTGAAGTGTACCTGAGCAAGACCCCTAACAGCACCCCCGGGTGCTCATCATGATCATCTGAGAAGCCATCAGCTCGGTGCAGCTGAAACTGAATTTCTCCCACAGGATTAATACACTCTTACCTTTTATCTATCTAGTATAAGTTGCCATGGTTGGCAAGAAAGAGAGAAAACAGACAAAAATATACTGTAGGCTAGTAAGAGGTGTTAACTTCAGGGGAGACAGACCTCACATACTCTATCTAGTAACCTTTGCTTGAACAAACCTGTGTTGCCGAGGTAGTAAACTCAGACTTTCGATTTAAGCAGGGAAAAATACAGCCCTCTTAACCAATCACAAGATTAAAACTTCACAAGATTAAAACTTTTGACGTATGGCGGACACCCTGTGCCACTGGAGGCAAACCGGGTTGACACTTAAATCAGTTTATTTGTTGGCTCGCCACCCTGGCCTGTCGAACCGAGGAGAAAGGGAGTAGTGTGCCGCTAAATCAAAACCCCTCAGTGGACAGATTTCCAAAACACTAGCCTGACAAAACACTGCTGAATATATGATCTGACGAGGCTCTCCAAGGTGTGCGGAATACTGGATGTCAACAAAGTCCATGCTGGCACACTACACCACCGGTGATTCATCAGCTGCACCCCAAAGATACCAAATATGCCACCTGATAGATGCTTCTGCCAAGGGATGCTTCTCACATGCTGCATCTTGGTCAATTCTCAAGCTGCGCTCCATAACTTTTTAATGACTAAAACATTATTTAACCCAACTGCATCAATGTAATACAATACTGTATCTACGGTTAGCCTACTGCAGCAGTTGGGGGTCATTTCCCAGACATTTTGATCATGTGGTCAGGTAGGACACTTATTGGTTGATAAGAAGATCAAAGCATAATATCTCCCTGGTTGCATGTCTCCATTGCGACATGCGACATGTCTCCATTCCAACACTAACCCTAGACCTATACCTAACCCTAACCCTAAACCAAACCTCTATGGAAGTGTTGCCACTCCGACAATAAGAAGTCAATGTCGGAGTGGCGACATGTCGGAATGGAAAGCGCGCCACCCTATCTCCCCTACCCATGATGCAGGCTTTCAGCTCAGCAGCAGAAATGTTGGCACTTAGGATATAATGAATCTTATATGGATTGCAGGTTTAACCACATTAACCATAGCTACTTTAAATGTTTTTCTTTCCACGTTTCTACAAAAATGTCCAACAAATAGGGCTTAAATGGTTGTTAAAGCATCACTTACATTTTTGCATAATTTTAAGGGTGGATGGGATCAAACGCCCCAGCTGTTCATGGTAAGTGTATATTTCACACAGCAAGAACAAAGATACATTAACTGCTTGTTAGTTGTAGACCTTTTTACCCCTTTTTGGCTAAAAGCTTATTTTATCATTGATAAAGATAATTTGATGCAAATAAATTCACAATAACACCCTTATAAGCAGGTGGTCTATTAGCTTTCAACAACAAAATGCTGCCTGCGGTGCATCTGTACTCCAACTTGTCTCCACAGAATGGAAAAACAAAAATAAAACCCTGGTTGTATAAGAAATGAAGGAACCGTGGGGCGTACACTGCCCTGACAACACAGTGATGTGGAATAATAATGACCAAGTGAACTAGCTATTTATACAAATGCAGATCCTTGGTTTCCAGCCTCCCTCTGGCCATGTTAGTGAATGTGAAATGAGAACTCGGTCAACCCCTCCAGGCAGAGTGAGAGGAGGTGGAATATAAGATGCATCCTTCATTGAAAATGATCAAGTGTCCAGCTTTACTCGTTTAGCTCTGCCTACGTGAACATTGATTCTTAACCACTTGATTAGCATCCCTCTTCTGCGGCTAAGATAACAGATCCACACATCACAGGCGTTTGATGCACTGTGAGCTTGTACAGTACATCTCCTATTGTTGTTGGATATTCGTAGAGTGAAAACAGGAGATGACCAAATATAGAGCCCTGGGGATTCCAAACCCATGTCTATTGCTTGTCTCCTGTCATGATCTGTGTCATGGCCTGCCCCTCAGCTCTTATTTTGTTGTGTTCCTCTTGGTGTGCGTGGGCTATGTTCTTCAGCCTTTGGACTTTTAGTTGCATCCTCCGTTCCTTGTTCCTTTGGTTTGCTGTTGGTATTGTTTACATGGTTGCTTATGTGTTATGTATTGTAATCGTTATATTCTGCCTAGCGTCTGTACTTCTATGTGTAGTGTTTTGGTCTTGTAGCGTTGTAGTTTCCCCAGATGTTGTGCATCTTATGTTGTAGTATTGTTCCTAGTTATCGTATCTGTATATGTCTTGTCTAAACAGTCCTGTGATTTGCCAGTGTTTCCACCCTCTATGGCAGGGTTCCCCAATTAGTTTTCCCCAAGGGCCGAATCATGTCTAGGGTACCAAGCCGAGGGCCACAACATTGCAGGGGAAAACAGCCGATCTACAAGCACACAACTCCTCGCACCGCGAGGCGTTGTGTGCTTGTAGATCTGCTGTTTTCACTACTTTTGTGAGACGGCCTTGAATGATGAAGCAGGACTTTACTTTGCAAAAGAACGTGGAGATACAAGGTTTCCACCTGACAACGACGATATACTAGTGTTGTTGCTGCACTTATACCACCATTATTACTGGGGTTGGTGGGGGCCTGACAGAAGCCCCTCGCAGGCCGCAAATGGTCCGCGGGCCTATTGGGGAACCCTGCTCTATGGTTTCCACCTGTGTCCTCTCAGTCCCCTAGCCTATTCCAGACAGTGTTGATTATCTGTTTAGTTCACCTGTGTCTAGTTAGTTCATGTCTATAATTATGCCCCAGCTGTGTAATCAGCTCTTTGTCATTTTGTTGTGGTAACTGACGTGGTTAAACCATGTATGTTCATTGCCTATTCAAAGTTATTCCGAGTTCCTTCCTCGAGACTTTCCCAGTGTGGGTATTTTGAAAAGTATTTTGAATGACACAAACATTCACTGAGCTGAGACAGAACACCCACTTGGGCAGGGGAGATGTTGCACTTTTAACTCAGCTTGAGCTTCAGTCAGTAGTACCTTTTTATTTTATTTACAAAAACAGAGTTCTGGATTGCAGTTTCAACATGAGCTGTGGTAGCTAGCCTTGTTTTCCCTTATTACTTTGAGCTGACAACCGAGTTTCACAGCCTCCTTTACCTATTTTGGCATGACAATATATAGGGTAAAGTAGGCTACCCTATCCACGAAGCTCGGTGCAGACGTCTGCGCAATGCACTATGGGGCGTTGGCCCCATAGTGCATTGCGCAGACGTCTGCACCGAGCTTCCGGCGCCGATTTACAAGCTCACAACGGGTTGCATCTGCGACGCGACGTGAGCTTGTATGTCTGCTGTTAAACCCAGAGGTTTGGTCCCAATAGTCTCCAGTAAACTCCCGCGGAAACTTGTGGATACGGTGTGCCAAATGTAGTTCTAAGAGCGGCCATTTCTTGGGTCAACACAGCCTTACACAGCTGTTCTGATTAGACTATAGCATTAGTTCTATGCAATCAAACAATTGAAACATCTGTGTTTTTACCCAAGAAATGGCCGCTAAGGATTACAATGACGTAGCCGCTGGCACACACTATAATGTGAAAAACAAAAAAATTAAATAAAAACAAAAGCCCTCAAAGAAATTCAAAAAATGTAAGTGTAAAAAAAAGTGTGGGAATTTTAGATTAAAATTTACTAGAGGTTGAACAGATAATAATAATAGCACCTTTCATGAACCCAAGGACACTTTACCAACAACAATCGAGACAGCGCCACCACTTCGGGTAAGGGAGAATGGTGTATTGCACCTGTCAATGCAATCCTTATGAGAGGCATCGTAAAATACAGTAATTTCACTGGTTGATTACTGACACTGAGGCTGTAGCGATTTTTTTGTGTGTTCTAATAAAGTGTCCCATTTGTTTGATTTGTCCTTTTCAATGTGACATAACTGGCATCACAATAGCCACAGTATAATCCACAATATACTATAATATACTTCAGTGTGTCAAAAGTGCTAGAATTGGAAATCTAAAGTTTAATTGGCCGCATGGTGTATACATCACGGAAGCATCCCTTGAGGTTTTCAATACCAGGATACGATTACAGTATGTCTCTCATATATATATATTTATTTATCTATTTATTTTGTAAAATTATCGCATCTTGCTTCTTCCAAACAAAATATACAATACAAATATATTTGGAAACAATTTTATATTCAAATCAGTATCATCTCCAGTTCATGTAAGATTATTTCAAAAGTACGCTAACTACAGTTGAATTGCAGCGGCTTCTATGGGCTGGGGTACACAATTCTCCCTTACCCGAAGTGGTGGCGCTGTCTCAATGGGACGGAGTGAATTTGTAGTCAGCTGTGTGTCTCTATAAGCCTTTTCAAAACAGCTTAAAAGAGGCCAACCACGGCACAAACACTGTCTGCCATGCGAATAGTCTCACCAGGAGTCACATTGTATAACCCAGCTTTCTGTATCAGGGCCCCAAGTGGCCAAGTTGTACAACCCAGCTTACTGTGTCAGGGGCCCACAGGGACAACACATTGTGGCACACCATCGCTACCATCCTCACCACTTGGCACAAACGGTATGGCACCGGTATCCGCACCAAATAATCACAAAAGAAAATTGCACACATACACCTCAGTAAGGGGCGCTCTAGCAGTGCTACAGTAGTGGTCATAACTCAGTGATTATTGCTTTGATCAGTGCCTAGCGGCCTGACTTTCTAGTTTTCAAAAATAGCAAAAATATCATATCTACAAGATCATAGTGCATGCGTTGTACTTGGTTTTGGCTATATTTGTAATTTTTTTAATAGGGCTTAAGTGGTTAACCAGAAAGACATGGAAGCCACGGTACACTTGATAAACAGCGTCAGTTAAAATATCAAGTATAGTGTATGCTGTCCTCTTTACCTCGGCTGGTGATGCTCTCCTGGTTGACCTCACTGAGGTGGGCTACACTGCCCTGGTTTGAGCCCGACCGCGGGCTGTCTCCGTCCATGGAGGTCCACGCCATGAGAGTGGCCTCTGAGATGGCAAACTGCTGCAGGATACCTGAGGTCAGAGTTGAAAGGACATGTCAAGGTCACTGTGAGCTAGATAGCCCCAGGGGGGTCCAGGGGAAAAATCTGCCTAAAATGTATGCCCAAATTGGAACAGTTGTGGACAGAAAACTACCATGATTGTGGCTACTCTTGACCCACCAAATGTCAGCTAACCCCTGAAAATCCACAAATGCAGTGTAAAACATCACACTTGTCTTACCAAATTGTCCTGCTGTGATCATTTAGCTAGGAAAAGATGATTGAAAAAGACCTCCGCCTATGGAAATTTTGCCTTCTGAATAGTGAATGAGCCTCAAGACCTCATTGAAAACATATATAGTGAATAGAGAAATTGTTCACCAAGGTGTCATCAATTGATAGGCAAAATTGTATGAATATATTCCAAACTATGTAAACTCTACACATGCTTTAGTGAGAGTAGTGCTGTAATATTAGTAATGTTAAAGTATAGGGTGAAAAATGATAAAAACGAGTAACAATAAGTAGTAATAATACTGTAATATGGGTAATGTAAGGATGAAAAGTACAATGGCAGCTGATTACTATGCTGTAGGACCACTGTAACAATAATCAACAAAGAAATTGTAGTTTGATTTGGTCTCTATTGATTTATTGACATTTATTGACAGCTGTTCAGGGGTCAACACCTTTTGCCCCCGCCGGCGGGGGCAATGGGGTTTAAGAGGTTAAATGTAAGATTAGTTTGGCCTCGTGCCCAGACATAAACGCTGATGAGGGTTAGCAGCAGGCTCTGCAGAGAGCTGCCATGATTTGAACATCATGTATACTTCTTCATAATGTATGACTGTGTTGCTGGCCCAAATTCACAGATGTTTAGAATAGAATTTTAGATTAGATTTAACTCTGCCGTACCGTGGCCATATCTTACAAATTATAAATGCTCAAAATCTCTGTCCGTGTGTCTGTAGTTCACGACCGTCAAACTTTAAACTCTACACATGGCATGCATAGCCGACGACCCGGGGGAGTGCCGTGCCTGCCGTCGAGACGGTCGGATAGGCGGTTGCTCAGAACCGCGGCTCCAATCAATACGCCCATATATAGGCTTATATGGAGATCTTGTTGTCCAGAAGCACCGATCTGACCTCTGTGCCCATATATGGGATCAATCCATATATGGGCATGCCCAAATATTGGCCCAAGTGATCAAACTCAGCGCACGAATCACAGATGACCTGAGGGAGTGATGCGACACAGACAGACAGTCAGACAGACATTGAAGGGTACAACGGGTACTCTGACACAGGTACAATGGGTATTGCATAACTGGGTAGGGCACGCATTCCCAACTTTCATCGATTCATTCCCGACTTGCATTGTTCTCGAGTAGGCTGGTGTGTGTGTGTGTGTGTGTGTGTGTGTGTGTGTGTGTGTGTGTGTGTGCGTGTGCGTGTGTGTGTGTGTGTGTGTGTGCGTGCGTGCGTGCACCCTGACCTGCAGCCATACGCGCCTCCTTCTCGCCGTCACTGAGGTCACTGTAGGCGTCGTTCTCTAGCCGCCGCTCCTGCTCCCGCTCTGCGGTGGTGATGCGGGGCGCGGGGACCCCCCCGGGGCCCACCGTCGACATCCCCCAGTTCTGCCACTCGATCATGTGGGCCACGCGACCCTGGGCCATGCCCGTGGGCTTCGTCACCCTCTCCTTCATTGTGCGGCTGGCACCTGCACGGGGAAAGTATCATAGAGGGAAGGTTTAACATGGAGGGATGGAGCAAGCAAGGAGGATATACTGTAGGGAAGAGTGGTTGGGATTTGGGGGTAAGCGGGGTGAGGTTACGGTATTGAACAAAGTAGACAGAGTGGCATGGTGGTCAGGAGAATCAGACGTTATGAAGGTGATAAAAGATAGAAAGAGGAGAGAGGAGGGAAAGAAGGTGGAAAAAGGTGTGGAGAATAGAGGTATTCGAGGAAAACATTTAAAAAAATGGGTAGAAGCAATGCAGGGAGGAGAACAGGGAGAGGGAGGGGAAGTAAGGGAACCAGAGGAAGGAGAAAGGTGAGAAGGGGGTGGGGGGGGAAGGAGGAGAATGGAAGATTTGTGTGTGTGTGAGGAAAAAAGCAGGCGGAGGACGGTAAGGACAGTGAACCGAGCGAAGGAGGGAGGAAGAGTGGTGTGTGTGGGGCGGTGCGGGTAAAGAGAGGAGAGAGGAAGGATTCAAGTTGCGGTAATGATGAGAGTGAGCGCAGAGCAGAGTGATTTGGGAGGATTGGGGGAAATAAAATAGAGGTCAACATGGAGGAAGGGAGGAGAGAGAAGGGGGGGGGGCACAGAAAGGGGAAGATCCCTGGAAATACTGTACATGAATATGAAGGCTGCTTCCCAGGGACGTGCAAAGAATGTTAGAGAGGCAGGGGCTGACATTTCTAAAAGGGCCTTTTAGGTGGAAATATCGAAAATAGCAGACCTCCAAGCTCACAACGCGTCGCAACGCTTAGAGGTCGGCTATTTTCGGTGCGTGATAGCACACTGAACTATAAGCATAATCAACAGAGAGGACAATTCTTTCAACATAAGAGACGCTGCATTCGAGTTCAGGAGAGTTTGGACAAGGCAATTCTCTTGAATGCTGCCTTCAGGTATGGCATGGCAAGAGGGCATTTGCATTTCTTTCACCATTGTAAAAACTGCATTTATAGTCTGGAGAGGGCACTTTTTACAGACAGATAAAAGGGCAGGGGCTCAAGCCCCCTTTATGTCTATGTGTGCACATGCCTGCTGCTTCCCATGGCAGAGACCAGGGAGCTATGAAGGCCTAGTGTACACTGGGAGGTGGGAGGGTTCTAGAAGACTTTGTGCTAAATGTGAATCACGACGAACATGGCACCCAGCAGGGGGCTAAATGACAAGGGTTGTTGAGTGAGGAGGTTAAGGAGACTGAGAGGGCTGTTGCATACAAGCAACAGGGGAGGGAGGGGGGAGGATAGTCTAGTCTGGGAGAGGTGCATTATGGGACGGAGGAGGTTAATTGGGGTGAGGCGGCCGTGTGGCGTGAGTAATGAGAGGCTGGCTCGTCGACATGCTAGCTTTCGCACCTTTGCTATGCTTGTGCTGCTGCGCTAAGCAGAAAACGCTTCCCCTTTCTCCTCGCTGTCTCCCGGTCAACTTGGCGGAATCAGATAACGCATACATACATATTTCTGTGCGTTATTATCCAAAGGGAGTAAAGAAATATATTCAAACCGTGCCATGGGGCTGATACTGGCTGATGTTTGCATAATGGCTTTGTTCCGTTCATGTGACCGACATACAATGGCGCTGACGCCGTACGTAAATCCCTTGATATTTTATTCTATGTAAGTGCCTATTTTACCTGCATTGGAGTGCCTATGAATATGAATAAATTATTGGAATAATTTATAGCAGCACATCAGTGCCATGCACGCTGTGCACACTGCGACAGCATGGGCTCCACGCTGCCATACATTCCACTGCATTCTCACAACAACTGCACCTTACAAAGCGAACGCGACCCAAATGATCACACTGACTGACAGCACACTTCAGTGGCACTGCACCGTGGTTTGCTTAAAGCAGCATGTCGCCCACTTTATCACATTCATATCAATACTACGGTTATAAGAAAACACAACACCGACAGTCACACCAATTTATCATCACATCACAACCAGTTAAATGATCATCAATAATGACACCCAATAATTTAGTATATGGAACCTGTGATATTGATTACAATTCTAGCTTTTTCTTTTGGGAATATTAAAAATCATGAAGTTGCACTTTTTGTATATTGTGTCTGCAAGGTGCCAGAGGGGTTGTTTGTTGTTACTAGGTAAGATTGGCCAACCCGACCCATCGGCTTTGTGGATTGGTCAAGCTTTGTGTACCGTTTGTGCCGTTTCATACAAGTTGTAGAAAGTGCACTAGGACTCAATGTCTTACACAACAAGAATTCTGGAGTGTAAAATGTTGAGCGTCACAGCCCATATAAGGGGACCATTAAGAAACTGTGATGCTGCTATCGCAGTGGGGCACAGGTTGTACTCCTTTGGTTACCTCAGTTTCGAGGAGAAGTTCACTCGATGGGATCGGATATTTGATGTCTGTGTCTTTAACACAGTGTCTTTGCGCTGGGTGAAGTTGTCCCCGTTGACATGTGAACAAGGAGAGTGCATCCTAGAGGTTCCTTCCCAATGTGCCGGTCACACAGCTGTGCTAATTGAAGATGTCGCCTACATCTGGGGGGGAACTAATGACAGTTTAACGGAGTACTGCAACGGTCTTTATGCTTTTGATGTGGACGCACACAGATGGTTCAGGCCCAAGGTGTCAGGGACTGTTCCAGAGGGGAGGACGTTTCACTCTGCTTGTGCCTTGGGGAAGGTCATGTTTGTCTGCGGAGGAAATAAGTTGGTGAACGGCCGATCCCCGACACATTGTAGAGAAACCAATGACTTATTCAAGTTGGACACCACCTCAATGGTCTGGTCTTCAATTAACATCAGAGGAACTCCACCGCCCATGTCAGTGCATCACTCTGCCACCATCATCGGAACAAAGATGTTTGTATTTGGGGGTCAAGGATACCATAAGGACCCGGAACGGGGGGCCGTCGTCCACAACAACCTCAGAGTGTTTGACACAGAGACCAACTGCTGGCTGAGGACGCCTTCTGCACATATTCTTCCATTAGATATGTTTTTACATTCAGCCTTAGCCTACAATGGAGAACTGTACATAATTAAATCATACACAGATGTGTGGAAACTCAACCCCGAGACCTCCTGGAGGAAGCTGGAGCCCAAGGGGAAACGTCTGCATCCCATAACTGGGAGTCTGTGTTGCATTGTGGGAGATCGTATCATCATCTATGGAGGACGTAACCGCGACCTTTACGTTCTAGACTTGAGTCCTAGTCTGAAGACGTTATGTAAGGCGTGGGAATTGGCAGCCATGACTACCAACAGCAATTGAAAAGAAAAAAAATTAAGTGAGCGGTGCCTTTTATGAGTTAATTTATTTTATGAGTTAATAAAAAATGAAAAATGAAGTGAGCGGTGCCTTTTATGAGTTAATTTCATTAACAGATGGACGGACATACACACAAAGCCAGATGTGGGAGTGGTTAGCATCGCTCAAAAATAACATGAATGTTCTCAGCAGCGGCACAGAACAAGTTCCAGGAAATAGAACAGAAGGCATCACATATTGCAAGATATTTCACGGTGCTTGTAGCTGAGTTGTAGCCTAGCTTCTGGCCAAAGAGAGGGAGTGTTGTTGGGAATCAACTATAATAGCATGAACCTCAGGTATTGGTTGAGAGGGATGTTTGTGTGAAACTCAGTTTAAACCATAGAATAAAGTTGGAACGATAAACTGAGGATTATGTCTCTGCCAGATGTCAAATCCTGGTTCACCTCAAACTTTCTCAAACTAAACAGTGATAAAACCGAGGTAGTCCTCATTGGTTCCAAGTTCACACTCACCAAGCAGCCCAGTTTCTCCCTCCCTCCTCGGTTTCCGCCTCACCTTAGGTTAAGAGTCTGCATGGGTGTCGTCCTCGACAGTACCTTATCATTCCATACCCATATCAATAACACCCTTCCCTCTGCCTACTTCCACCTCTGAAATATCAACCGCCTCCGCCCATCACTCACCCCCAACAGCGATACAATTTTGGTCCACTTCCCACCTGGACTATTGTAATTCCCTCTTATTCGGTCTCTCACAAAAAATCCTCCGTAAACTCCAACTGGTCCAGAATGCTGCTGCCCGTATCATTACCAGAACCCCATGTCATCAATCACATCAAACAACGCCTTGACTATAAATCCTCCTCCTTCAAGGCCATCCTTACCCTCTGCCCTACCTGTCTGACCTTCTGGACATCCACATTCCCCCCCGGTCTCTCAGGCCTGAGAAACACATGTTTGAAACACGCTTGAAACACGTTTCACCTTTTACCCATAACGGTATATGGAAGTCCTCAAGCTCTATGCAATCATCAGCAAGCCCAAATACGGATATTTATTTGTGATGTCACAAGTACCGCATTATACATTATAATGTGCTGTACAATTAAACAGCTTGTGAGCCTTCAGACGACCTTGCCTTGGTGAAAGATGGATCTCAAATTAGCTGCAGATGTTATGGCAGGAGTTTGCAACCGCATGAAAGCTCCCGTCATAAAGTTTATGGTACACCATTTCCACGAAGACACTGGTACATTTATTGCCGGCGAAGAGTGCATGGTTCATCGCAATCAGGAGACTTGCAAGGATCCTAAATATTTCCAGATGTTTTTAAACAGCTTGAAAAATGACACCTGCTCTATTGCTATGTATGACTTTGCGTTTGGCAGATCTGAGCCAGGCCAAAATATTGTTGGAAGAAAGTTGGCCATCATTGCCTGGACCCCAACGATTGCATCCCAGAACATAAAGGCAACTATCGCTGCCTGCAAGGGACTAATTGAAGGTCAGACAGGGACCGAAGATCCTATTTTCTTCGAAGTCGAGACCAAGGATGAACTGAAAAACCTACCCGCATTACTGCGGATGCCGAGCCCACCAGACATCCTGGAGGGAATGAAAATTTTCCGATGAGCGATAAGCATCTGTCCAACAGCATCGCCTCCACAAAGAAATGGAAGACCTTGTGTTAGCAGATCCGTTGCAGAGCACGGACATAGCCAGGTCAATATCATTCAATGCTGTTGTTTTCTGTTTTCTTTTTGAAGGAGGCAATTCTTAAAGGCCACAGAGGAGAGGAGAGGGAGAAGGCAAATAGATTAAAAAAAAAGGAAATATACAAAATAACCAAATGGACCCTTTAACATCTCAACACTACCTCCCACTCCCCACTCGCCCCTTCTACTAAGCAACAGCAGCTGTATGCATATGAATGATGTGATGGTGAATTATTGGTAAGCATGTATTTCCAGGACCGTGATGTGAATTCAGTGCTGTTCCATCAATGGGCGACCATTCCCCATTGACGAGTGCTACTGTGACGAGAGCAGGAAGATAAAAAACAATTGCACACGTTTGGGTGCCATGTTGGCTCCAGTGCCCCGGCTGAGGCATGGAGCTAACATGGGGTCAGTTTCCCAGCTTTGACACACACACACACACACACACACACACACACACACACACACACACACACACACACACACACACACACACACACACACACACACACACACACACACCTGACACGCCAACAAAAAATGCGTCATTTACCATTTACACCCGTCAGTGAGGACTTAGCCAGAGCCCCGATTCCATAGGCGTTAGAAGAGTTCCTCTTCAGCCGGGGCAGGATGGACGTGGTGTCTTCCATCGACAGCTAGAGGGACAGACGACGAGACACAGAGAGAGAAAGAGGGGGGGGGGGGGGGGGGGAGAGAGAGAGAGAGAGAGAGAGGGGGAATGGACGAGGGGAAAGAGGGAGGAGAAGGTGGACAGTGATGGGAAGGTGTGCCAGAGCACACAGAGACATTGAAGCAAGAGTGTGAGTTTTGTGGAAAGAAAAGGTGATGATGTAGATGGGTGGATTAATAATACGTTGTTAAATAATGATAAGAGAAGCATTTGGACAGAGACTCCAAAAACCTACATTTCCCAAATTTGTACACTGTAAAAAAGAGATCGCACAGGTGCGAAGTGACTTTGCATGGTTATCAAACACGATACAAACGTGCAAAATGATGTCCTTGTATGGGCCGTTCTGTCTGTGACATCAGTTATCTCCATACATGGAGATCCGGGCTCATACTTAGTACATATATACACACAAAGCCAGACGTAGGAGCGGTTAGCACCACTCAAAAATTGCAATCAGGATTTTACAGTGAGCAAATTTCTTTGTTTCTTTTTTGGGGGTGGAGGGAAGTGTAGTTTTTGATCTGCAACAATAAGGACACATTAGGTGAGATTGTTCTGCCCACTACAGTGTTCACCACTACTGTAAACTGAAAGAGCTGCTAAGGGTTAAGAGGAGGGGAGAAGGGTGGGGCGTGAGGTATGAAAAGAAAAGAGTGCGTTTAAGTTGTAAAGAAGAAATAAAACCTAAAATAAACGATGACAGGAACAAAGTAACAAAAGCAAAAAGCATAGCAAAACGAAGGAATGATGTTCACAACACTTACATTGATTCCTTCCCATGAAAATTCTGAACGTCCATGCTAAACAGGAAGAAGAAAACGAAACAGAAGAAAGAGAAAGGGCAGATGGGGTGGGGGGAGCAGAGAGAGCGAGAAAGAGAGAGAGAAGGGTGGGGAAACGATTGGAATTTGACGTATGGGGGGGACAGGGAGGACAGAGAGAGATTGTGACAGAGGGGAGATAGCACAGCGAACATGCAGAACTAGCAGAAAATAACTATATAGAAGCAGCAGCAGGTATAAAGAGATATCCACCATATACATATAAAGTTCAAGTTTTGTGTCTGTGACGGGTGCATGGGCGGAATGTGCCCAAATATGGACAAGCCTGATGTCACAGCACTGGCATAGTATGCCCAAATAGGGACATGCCTGACATCACACAGCACTGACATTGCGCAAATCGGTATTGGTAGGCACCAGTTGGGGTCAGCGCAGAATTCTCGTTGTTAGGGAACGGTTTCTGTAGTGTGTGATGTCGAGAGAGAGAAGAGAGACAGAATCAGAGACAGGGGGAGAGGGAGACAGGGCACAGGGGAGGGAGAAGGAGAAATTGAAGAAGTGTTGTGTGTGACATCAGGCCAGAGCTCGGTCAGCAAGAGAAAGAAAGGAGAGAGAGAGAGATAGGGAGAGGGGGGAGAGAGCGAGAGTGAGAAAAGGGAAGGAGGGAGGGAGGGAGGGAGGAAGGGGGAGAGAGAGCCTATACTGTATCTCAACCATGCAATAACCCAGCCAAATAATAATGGGTAAGTAAGTTAGCCTGGTAATAAGTAAATAGGTCGGAGAGGCTTATTGTCGGTACCAGCCAGATTCATACTCTGTAAATGAACCTGAACACGCTGATCAACGCATCACAAAGCGGCGCATTGGTGATAACGTTAGCGCCACGTTTTCTTGCTTGTATAAACAGTAGCCTGCCCTACAGGATGCTTTCTTTTCCAGGGAGAGTGAAGAGAGGAGCCAAGAATCAGAGCAACAGCAAGTGCAAGAGCAGAAGGATCAGTGTATTGCTTAATTTATGCTTATAGCTGCTTAGTTCTGCTGTACCGTTGGTCTCTCTACCCCCCACATTCTAGTTGTAATCATTTTCTGCCAGGGATGCTGCAAGGTTGTGGAACATTGCTGTGTTTGAGTTTGTTTTGTTGTGTACAGAATGACTCTATCTGTGTGTGTGTGTGTGTGTGTGTGTGTGTGTGTGTGTGTGTGTGTGTGTGTGTGTGTGCGTGCGTGCGTGCGTGCGTGCGTGCGTGCGTGCGTGCGTGCGTGCGAGAGAGAGACGTCAGCAGGGAGGTGGATGTTTGTGACAACGGAGATAAGCAGCCTGTGTCACACAGTTCCTCTCTATCAGCTGAGTTGTCACTAGGTAGACCAGGGGCACACTGGTGGGTGACTGGCTTCTGTCATGCCCTCCCGTAGGGAGACAATCCCCCTCTCGTCCTCTTATATAGACATGGACAGGTGGGTCTGACCCTGAGTGGAACAACAGATAAATACTGTAGCTGCAGAAGTACGTATTCACACAGTGCACATCAACCCACCCCTGATAAGTTGCTAAGGATACGGTTATCAGCGCGGAATAGGCTCTGTGCATAACTGCAGGCCCAGGCTTTCAGAAGGAGGCATATCCGTTTCCTGTTCCACTTCATTTTCCCATAAGCACTATACGGCAGTGTAGTGCCAAGCATACTTGGCACTACACTTGGCACTCTACAGACATAGAAAGGTAGACCTCCTTCGGATCTGGGGCATATCCGAAAACCCTGATGTTAGACATCAGCTCCGCATACGGAGATTCCGAACCTTTCACGCTGGTTCCGGAAAACCGCGTATCGGGTCGGGTCGAGGCCTAGCTAAGAACGTAGGCAAAGATCTGAGCTATCTGCGTGCGAAAGGTGGAGTCTGTAGAACCAACCATGTGCTGTGAGGCCTCTTTCATGTGATTCGGGCGAATTCGGCCTCTGCTTCAAATAGTCAGGAAGGATTAAGGCTCTGTTACATATAGCAGAGAGGTTCTCAAACCTTTTTATTTCAAGGTAACCCCATCTCTCTATTTGTAGATTTTGTACACTCTTATACACACCCGTAAGGGGCCCTTTAGAACCACCTCTCAAAGGGGCCATGAGAGTACCAGAACCGGTTTCCAGTGAGCCAACATGTATAAAATCAGCACCCTGACTCTGTTTGACCGGAATGGAACAGAGCCTTAATCTTACTACTATAATCCCAGAGAGGTCCCCCAATGCGTTGTGCCGGGATGGCGAGCACAGGAACACTCAAAATCAACAGGGTTTTCGCCCACAATATTCTCCAGAGGCATGGCCAGGTTATAGGCTATCTTTCCAACCTGAATCACTGGAGCAGCGATCTGTAAATCTGTAGATGCAAAATTGTGAAGGAGTGTGGTTCCCTAGCATCCTTTAAAATCACCCTGAAAAACCACTTACAGGCGGCAGCCATTCGCAAATGGAAATAACACACTTTGTTACCTACTATGTATTTTTGCGCTGTTTATTTTATTTTTATTTTATTTTATTTTTTTATTTTATTTACTATATCTACTGCACAGTACTGTGTTCTATCCGTCTGTCATTCAATATTATATGAGATACTTCAATGGTTTCCTATGGAAATAAGCTTAGTCTTTTCTAGGATCTCCTTTTAGTTGACCTTGTACCGGTGTACCGTCATGAAACTGTACTTTTTAGTCTTCAATCAATCAAAAGGCTGTATGTCTAGTTAGTATAATTGGTAAGACCTGCGGAGGAAGAAGGACCAATGTCTTTCCCATATGGCTGATGTGCATAGAGCCAATCAGACTACTGATTACTTTGTCCACCTCTGATTGTACAGTATGTATGATGTGGTAACAGTAAAGTACAGGGTAAAATCGGTAAATTGTATGTTATGCCCTTCTTTGTCTTTTGTTCACGGTTGACTGCAGGTGCGGTGTCTCAAAAACATAAGGGAAAACTGGCAGAAAAAGACTAGCTATTAAGGAAGACTCCTTAGACAGAGACTAAGAAAACAGTAGGCCTATTTATTTTATTTTAACATGCTCTGTGCTTAAAATGAGGAGTGCAAAAAAGTTGCAAAGGTTTTGGTTCTAAAGGATCTAAGAAGTCTCCCTTTATAGTTTATGCATTGAGTCTTTTTCTGCCAGTTTTCCTTGATGTGGTTGCAGGCAATGAGATACAGTAAACTGGTAGCAATGCTAACCAAAGATGTGGTGTCTCACAAAGTACCCCAAAAATAGCCCATAAGTATCTCCCTCCTCTCTGCTCATATTGGTCCTCCTTCCTCCTGGCATAAAGATAACCTTTAGGTAAGATGCAGCAAGCGTCATAATACTGTACAGCGTGAATGAGTGCAATAATAGCAGTGTTGAAGGGGTTGGAGCCGTCATGGGCTTGAATTGCTTAACTGAACAAAACATCTGTATTGAGAGGTTGTCACTCGATAACCCTGATCAAATGTCTGTTCTCCAACCCCACCCTTTCCCTCGAAGATCAAAGTCAGGTGTCAGAACAACAGTACTGCATACTGCAAGCACTCTGCCCAGTAACACAACAATACTACACTCTACACTACACTACAATATCCTGTGCATTGGTAAATGCCTTCCTGATGTTTCTGTATAGAACACTGTCTAAACGTTTTCCCCTACACACACTCTCTATTAGCTTTTAATGCCATGGAGGGCCAGTTTGTAGATAGGTGTTTTAGTAATGCTTTTAAGTGCTGTCCTCTGGGATTTGACATCATGATCTTTTGTGCTTTAAATTCTTAATACAGTAAAAAAAATCAAACCAAATCAAATTCAGTTCTCCCTCCCTTAATATCTCCCCGTGTGTACGTGCGACCGTGCGTGCGTGCGTGCGTGCTTGCGTGCGTGCATGCATGCATGCGTGCGTGTGTGTGTGTGTGTGTGTGAATATGTGTGTGCATGACGTGTACGCGCCACTCTTCCTCCCTTCATCCCGCCATCCTGGGGGGCTTTAGGAGAAGATTTAACACACTAGAGCGACAAAGCGGGACTCAGGAGCCTTCTGAAAAGCAGCTTTTTGTCCACTTGTGCTAACATCAGCCATGTGTGTGTGTAGCCCGTTTCTCTCCCATGCTCCGCAAGGGCGTATCAGGGCACACGGTATAAATAAATTATGGGAGCTGCCTGCCTCCCCGGCAGCGCACTTTTGGTGCCAAGGAAGGAAAAATTACGAGTGCTCCACATTTACACCCAAAATCTCTCTTCCGCTCTCTCTCTCTCTCTCTCTTCTGCTCTCCCTCTCTCTCTCCTGTGTCCTGTCCGAGAAGGATCAGTTTAGAGTTTAGAGGATAGTAGCAGGAGAGGAGAGGAGAAGACAGGAGAGGGGGGGAGCCTGGGAGGGGAGGGGAGGGGAGGGGAGAGGAGAGGAGAGGAGAGGAGAGGAGAGGAGAGGAGAGGAGAGGAGAGGAGAGGAGAGGAGAGGGGATAGTATTGATAGAATTATGAGAGGGGGGTTGGGGGATGATGCCTCTACGGTTGCACTATACGAGGGGCTTGGGGGGGGGGGGTGATTCTGTCAGACAGACAAGTGGCACATTTCATGGCAACAGCAATGAGCCAGCCGGTAAATGATTGGTCACCTCTTCCAGCTAGACGCCCCCGCGCCATCTTGAGCGTAGTGGGATTCTTACGCCGGCTGACATTGGCGTGTTTTTGCGCTATAGTTGGCTAAAAGCTAGCATGAGCGCTGGCCATTTTCAGCTGCAGGAGGGTGGTTGGGTACATAATAAGCAGTGACATACTGCAGGCTTGTAAATATGATGACTCAACGCGGCCGTGTGCGTGTGCTAGGCTACCCAGTGAAACTGGTCTTACGACGGAAGCCATGTTGGATCCTCTGGTGGTGCAGTGGTTCTTGACCTTTTCAGGCCGCGACCCCCAAAATAATCATATTAAAACTGCCCCCCCCCCCCCCCTGACTAAGAGTTGACATTTTGGATAACACGGTTCTTTTGTGAAAATAACAGATCTTCACATTTTCTGACTCTAATATTTGACAATTTGACCAATGTTTCATTTGTCATTTTAGAGGTATTAAAAAGTCCTCGAATTGTCACTTTAGAAATGTGTACGTATATATCCTCTACACACTTAAACTTTATGTTGGTTTGTTTACTGTTGACTGAGAAAACAAAGTTGCACATTAAGTTAATCATCTGGTGACCCCCCTGGGTGTCCCGATCCACAGGTTGAGAACCACTGCTCTGGCGGAGTGCATCCGAATTGGGCGTTCCACCATAGGGGCCAAAAAGGGCAGTGTGCAGGGTGCATAAGAATGAGTGATGGCGGACTTACCCCCTCTCCATCCTTCTGAACTGGCACGCCATCTGCCGCTGTGGGGAAAAGAGAGAGAAAGAGAGAGAAATATTAAGTCATTTATTTCCATCTTAATGCAACAAGAGTGACCATCCCTTCACTGAAGAGACAACAAGCCATAGATTCCGTTCCCTCAGTAGCCATGTGTGTCCTATCAATGTGTCCCAGCAGAGCAATGAGCGAGACACAGAAACCCAGCCATTCATTTGAAGTTCTCTCTGGATAGCCGTGTCAGCTAAATAAAAGACAGACAAATCAAAGCTAAAAAAGAGCCCATCGGCTCATTAACCACAAAGAGAACAAGGACGACTATCAATTTATTTAAGTAAGACGTACAAGCACTTTGTAAAAAGAAAAAATCATAAAATGTGGGAGGCGACGGAGAAAGCCTTTGCACAGCACAGCACATCATGGCAGAGACGGGGACATGTGACGGAGGGCAGGTGAAGTGCACGCTTTTGTGCTGGATTAACGAATATTATCATCGCCGGCTCTTTCCATGGCTGTCCAAATCCTAATTAAAACATGGCTTTAATTAGGGTGACTGTGCTGCTAATGGAGTTTAAACACAGCAGCGGGTCTCTGGGCACACGGCTCTCCCTATCAGAGGGTCTGTCCTCTCAGTGTGTCACTCTCTGGGGGGGTTCCCTCCCATATCAGCACTGTGCGTGTGTGCGTGCACGCTCTCACATTAGGCTAATTAATGCTGTGTGTCTTTGCATCAACAAATGACGTGCGTGCGTGTGCATGAGGCTGTGTGTTGCTGAGTGGAACAGGTCTGGCCCACCATAGTGAGTGATTTCCTCTGAGCTGTGGAGGCTCACGGAGGGTTTGGAGGTCTACTGACAATCTGACACCTCTGACCCACTCACACTGATTCACAAAACATCAGCTCCGGTCTGTGTGTCCGTCTCCCCTCCCCATGTCCAGTCCTCTCATGTCACCACAAGCTCGTTCTGACATTGTTTCCTTGTTTTCTTCTTTTACAGGCCATATAGGCTTTTTTAGGTATGCTCTTATGCAGAGTCGTCGTTGTCGAGTGGAAACCTTGCATGTCCAAAATCGTTCCTTTTGTATTGTGAACTGAGCGGTGGTGTCCATTAATTTCAAGGCTGTGTGTGTGTGTGTGTGTGTGTGTGTGTGTGTGTGTGTGTGTGTGTGTGTGTGTGTGTGTGTGTGTGTGTGTGTGTGTGTGTGTGTGTGTGTGTGTGTGTGTGTGTGTGTGTGTGTGTGCATTTCAAGGCTGCTCAACAGCACCTCTCTGGTCACCCAGCGGTACTCAGGCTACATGACAGACACACACGCATACACGGACGGATACACTCATACACACACGGCCACACAATGGAGACGGTGTGAGAAAAGTGAAAATAGCTGATCTACAAGTACACAACACCTCGCATCGTAAGGCGTTGTGTGCTTGTAGATCTGCTATTTTCACTATTTTTGTGCGACAGTCTTGAATGATGAAGCAGGGCTTTACTTTACAAAAAAACATAAACATTTGAAACTTGAAGATACAAGGTTTAGGTTTCTGCCCAATAGTAAGATGCACAAAGGTTCATAGGCTCCATATGTAACGGTTAATTCAGCAGGGAATGGCGTTTGCCGGGTGTGCGTCCTCTTTCTCACCACTGGCTTGCAACATTCATACAGTTACAGTTACACACGTTCACAAACGGAGAACGGTTCGAGTACAGCCGCCGCTTTCTACTGTCAGGGCCACTGCGACGCTCCAGCGGAGCTACGAGATGAATGCTGGGGTAAAAAGAAAAACCGCGTTTGATGTTTCCACTGCTCCTCTCACAGAGACACAAGAATAAACAGAATATATCATGCATCAGTTATTCCATCTTTTGCCTTCATCCCAGTACAGTAGTTGGAATCAAACAGACTTGTTATCTCATAGGAAGACCTCCTAGCCCTACTTTAATAGTGTGTGGTATATCTAGCACTTAAAGGATGATAAGTGCTTCAACAGGGGGTCCGGGACCGCTAGGGGGCCCTCAGAGTTACTAAAGGGGGGCCACCAAATCTTTCTGCGATAGGAACTTTGTTTTTACATTAACCAATTGAACCCTAGCATCCCTTTTCTGAGGAGAACTTTAGCCAAAAGTAGCAGATCTACAAGCTCACAACGTTGTCAGTGAGCTTGTAGATTGTCTATTTTCGACAAAGAGGTTTGGTGTAGAGGGGGAAAAAAGAGCAGAGTGAAAGGTCAAGTTTACTAAGGGTGCGTTCGGAAATGCGCACCGGGTGTGTGCTCAGTGTAGTGAGTGCAGTGGGCGTGACGTTGTAGAGTGTGTTCAGTGTGGCTTATTTACGACCAGTTAAGAGGCAGCTGTGAGCTTTTTCACTCTGAAGGTAAACTTTCTGAAAAGCAGCAGTTGCTAACGTATCGTTGCTATTGAAAGGAGATGTAATTCATAACATTGGCATACCTGCTGTTAGTTTACACGTTGATGTGTGTGAAACTATCAAGCCCAAACGACCAATAAAGCTGTAAATGCTGCATTTTGCGGTCATTTCCTCCATTGTTCACACTCACAGCAGAGAAGCGCTCGAGACACGGCCATGAAAACCAGCCAATCAAAACACCGCACTGATGCACCACACCGTCAAACCCCATCTTCTGAGTAGGGTTGTTCAGTGCGTGCACTCAGCACACCGGTGCGCAGCGCACTGGATTTCCGAACGACAACGCACCAAATGCACCGAATAAACGAACGACAACATGGCACACCAGTGCGGATTTCCGAACGCACCCTAAGTATTGAGGGTTTAAGTGGGTTTAACTGAAAATACACACAAATCCAACCTACTCTGATGATAGTGTCATCCTATCTATGAAATCTATGAAAAGGTTTAATCTGCAACATAATGTTACACAGTATGTAGTGGGGGTCCCTGCTTCATCTCTGTCACAGCTAAGGGGTCCTTGACCTGAAAATGTTGAAGACCCCTGTGCTAGAGAGATGTACTATAACCCTAAGTTTCTTCCCCATCCGGACCATATAGACAAAATAACAAAATGTAATGGTCAAAGGTCAAGGACAAAAAAGGTCAATAATATGTATTAACACTGTCGTATATAAATTCCGTGCTATTTGCAGGAAACACAACAAATATTAAAGGACTATCTGGTGTGGCATGTTTTCGTCACTAGGACAAAGGTTATATATTATATATTCTTTGGGCTTTTCTGCCTTTATTGTGGGCTTGTCTGAAAGGCGAGACCACTAAACTTTATATAGGTCAAGTTTATTCTCCTCAAAAAAATTGGCCGACAGTACAAAAGCAGGGCCTTTAGCCAATGAGGGAGCAGCGAGCCCACACTGTTTCGTAGGAACAGTATTTCTAGTTGGATAGTACAGTTTTAGAATGACAGGAAACTGGGAGAGAGACAGGGACAAGGGTCGTCTGGCTTGGGAATCGAACCTGCGACTCGCTCTCAGGCTTAGAGCCTATAACCACGAATAGGCCATCATGCAGCGCCCCGCAAAATGTGCTTGTTAATTCACCCTGTCAACCTTCTGATTGGTCTCTGACCAGCCAACCAGCATGCTTTTTCCGAATTCAGTACTTGACAAAGGGTGAATTCCTTGTGTCGATTACATCTGCAGTCAATCAAAGGCTGCAATTTAAAATGTGTCAGGGTTTTTGCTGCCCCACTCACAGCCACTTTGCGGGACCTTCAAGAGAGGAAGTAAGCGCTGTAATGTCGCTGACATGGTGGCTACACAAGTTGACAGTCAAAGTTTGTAATTCAGGTCCGTTTTACTGAGAATAGAGGGTTTAAGTGGTTAAGAAAGCTCAGGCCGTGTTGAATGTGCAGGGACTGTCATAGATTTTCGAAACCCTTCGGTATAAAATTTGAATTTCCACAAGGGTAGAGTGAATATGAACAATATATTTATTAACAACAAGTTAGAGAGCTCTTCAAGGTAACACGCATACATGCAAGTGTCCCTCGTGACTGTCAGGCCAGTCCATTCTTGTACAAAACAGTAGACCATAAATAGCTGCATGTTGGTTCTTACAGAAGTGTTCTGTATATGGTCTGGTGACGTAGGAGTAAACAATGGACAGCTGCTGTCAAGTCAGTCTTTTGTGGAAAGTAACTTAAGCATAGAGAAGTTTGACACAAATACACAATAGCACACATACTGACAGTCGTAAACATTTCTGCCACCATGCAGGGCATGGATGAATGTATTATTGGTGTTAATCTAACGTAGACTAGTACCGGCATATTTGCATGTCTGTGATTGGTTAGTACAGGTACAGTACATCCCAATTGATGAATTGAATACACAGGACCACAATGGAAACAAGCCCTCAGGGCTTTTTGTGTTATACTTTTAGCATTATTGAATAACTGTACCTCTGTACCTTTTGCACACTGTTAATAAAGTATTCAACCAATCAAAACGGACAGGCACTTGTCCAGCTTGTCCAGTCTTGTGGGACAATAAGCACACCCAGCAAGCACATCAGGACTTGGACCAATCAGTGACGTCTCGATTGGGGCCAGATCAAGTCAAACCATGACTAGTCAGATCTGGCCGAGAATATCACCTGATTTCAACCAACATAAATCCTGCCCACGAAAACGGACGTCCTGGATTAATCTGAGAGGGTCTGATCGAGGCCAGATAAATATCATAACTAGTCAGATATGTCCCACAATATAACCTTATATGCTCATGTTTAAACTAACATTACAAACAATAACAATAATCCTATAGTCCATATGACGTCCTGGTAATGACGTCAAGATCATCCCCATGTGGGCTGTGATCTGGCCTAGTTCTGAACGTCACCGGAGTCACTGGAGGACGTTATCATAACGTCATCATGACGTCATTTGGCTTGCTGGGCATGCACGCACGCACCCACGCAAGGCTGAAAACATGATCTCTGGCGGATAATAATACTGTAACTACAAAATGTCCTCAGTGGAAAGCAGACCTCCACCAAGGTGGCATTTTGTCTGGGAGGCGTTGTGGTGCTTCTTTTGGCCAATATAACATCATGATGCATTAGCCTACACACAGAGTACCGACACCCAGTGACCTCTGGAGGTTGACAAGGAAACGATGTGACCAGTAAATCAGTTCTTCCTTGGCCCAGGACCAAACTTTCCACCAAGATCTGTGCAAATCCATTAACAACTGCTTGGAATAATGCTGCTAACAGAGAGAGGATGGCGGTAATAATAATGGCAATACATACTGACTGATCATGCACATCAAATAATGTTGTTGTCGGGTGGAAACCTTGTGTCCAAAACCATTAGTTTTGTATTTATCATTTTAAAAATGATTTAAAACTAGTGAAAATAGCCGATCTACAAGCACACAATGGTGAGGCGGTGTGTGCTTGTACCGGTAGATCTGCTATTTTCACTAGTTTTGTGCGACAGTCTTGTATGATGAAGGAGGGAGGGTGTTACGTTACGAAAAAAACATACCAATTTTGAACTTGGAGATACAAGGTTTCTGCCCGACAGTGACGATAAGGCACAGTCAGGAAGTTTTGATTCCCATGAGAACAAATGAGGCAAGTGTCTGCTTTGTTTCGAGAGCACATGCCGGGTATGCCGACATATGCAGGAAGCATAGTCACGTCAGGCTCATTGTGACGAGTGAACTCGGAGTCACCCCGACTGCACCAAAAGGGCCGCGTTCGTCTGGCAGGTTAGGTCTTTGAAATCCCTAATGAGCCGATGTGCAGTTCAGGTGCGAGATGATCACTTTACAGACCGATCGGTCTGACAGATAGAGGTCTCTTTCTCTCTCTTCCTCTGTCTGGGGGGAACGCACTGTCCCAGATATATGTTCCCCATCTGTGCTTAGAACCCACCCTGCGTCACGTACATGCATGCACACGTACACCCGCATACGTCGAGGCACTACACAGACATATGGCGCAGCACATGAACATACAAAAGGCATGCACACTATCTCGCTTTATCTCTCTCCATCTTCCTGTTCCTTCCTCTGTTTTGTTTTCGCTCTCTGCTATCCCTCAGCCTCATTTAGCCAATTAGCAGATTAGCAGTCACTCTCCCTCTCGTATGAATCCCGGTATGGCTGGAGGGCTCTCCAGACTCACTGCTGCAGTGCTACACTACACTACACTACAGCATAGGGAAGCCTTCCAGGCCTCGTACAGCAGCAACGCGCCAGAAACAGCTTTGTGCTTGCCAGGGGCGTCACAAGGGGGGGGGGGGGGGGGGGGAGTGGGACTGAGTTACTAGTGCCCAAGGTGGAGGGACCTTAATTATTGTATAGCTATTTTGCTATTGAAAAATAGCAGCTACGGTATAGATCTTTTTTAGATCTGCTTTTAGAAAAGTCGTTTAAGCCAACATTTGTAACTCAAATTTAGCTTCTGGGGGCGGGGGTCTCTGGAACTAAAGATTTTGAGATGGGGGTCCGTGGCCAAATACGCATGAAAAAGTTTGAGCACCACTGACATAGAAACATAGTTTTTTTTCAAAAAACCTTAGAAGGATTTGAAATATTCAAAGATTTTCAAGATTTTTCAAAAATAGCAGATCTACAAGCTCGCAGCGCGGCACTCGGTGCCGCGCTGTGAGCTTGTATATCTGCTATTTTTCAATAGTTAAAGCACAGGGGCCCCACAGTGAATCCTTGTACTCAGGGCCCAGAATCTGGTGCGACACCCCTGGTGCTTGCACTACGGGAGAGAGCGGCCCTGAAGCTGGCCTACCTTTGTAGTTCAATGTATATTGTCTCGTAGTGTCTACTGATCTCCACAGTGAACAGTCACATGAGAAATTACATCAAAGAATGTTCTATTTGTGAAGTGGGCCACGAGGGTTTAAGATAGTCTGTAATACCGTGCTATAGTACGATAGTATGATTAATCACAGCTGGTTATGTCCATAGGCTATGGGTTTCAGTATATGGATCAAGAGCTAGACAATTAAAGCTAGAAAGGATAATCCCAGTGGTTAGTTTTTTTTGAGCGGTGGTCACAACGCTCCTATACGTGGCCGTGTGTGTGGGTATGTCTGTCTCCGTCCGTGTCTGTCTGTCTGTCTGTCTGTCTGTATGTAGCCTACAGTACCTTTTATGACCACACATGTTAAGGGAGGGGCGCTGTTTTCAGGCCAGGCCAGGCACACACACACACACACACACGCACACACACACACACACACACACACACACACACACACACACACACACACACACACACACACACACACACACACACACACACACACACACAGGGGGGAAGGGGGGAGGGGGGTGGGGGGGGGGGTAAGAGGGTGCTGTTGAGACTAGCCTGGGGGGGGGGGGGGGGGCACAGAATTCATAGATCTAGAACACATAGAATTCATAGATATAGAACACAGAATATGTACAGTACAGTACCTTTAGGTACAGTAGAGTACAGTAAACCACTGCTCACACGGGTGTGATTTTCTTTTTTTGCTAGAAATTACAGTAGTGATTTCAAGAACAAAATTGTTCCATTGCACTTAATATCGATCTATTTTCACCTGCAGCAGCTGTGCAGATGAAATTAATGTTTTAATACAGCCTTATGAAAGCCCTAGAATGTAGTTCTCACAAGACATGACATCAAGTAACCCCACCACCTCATGTCATTTAGCTACTTTACAGGAAAACGACCACACAGAATGACACAAATCCTTTCAGAAAGGTGAGCAATGGATCCCTGGATTACCCCATCAAATTATTTTACATTTAGTGGGTTACTGTGTCAAGGTCAAAAGTTATGAAAAAGGTTAGTCCTTTTTCTTTGATAATTTCCCCAACTCTACTCTAAATAATAGCCCAATTGACTTTTACGTAAACACAATTATTCCTTCCATCTCCGAGCAACAGTATAATGCTATCAATTGAAGATTAGAATGGTTAAACGTTTGAGGGTCAAGGTCAGCTGTCAAATTTGTGCTGTTTAAAGATGGTTGGGTTTATTGTACTTGACAACACTGGTTGTATTTCTGAAGCAGGTCATAAAGAATTTGGGTAGTCCATACCAAGCGCACTACAGTTGTTGAATAGACCCATTGGCTAATGTATATATAGTTCTATAAAAGTGTCCATGGCATTATAGCCATCTGTGAATGTCATTTTTGTATTGCTGCACCATACAGTATATTTGAACGTCTCATCCTCAGTGACTATTCTACAGTACATGAAATGTAGAGGTCGTGACTCGTCTTGGGATAAAGCTTGAAGAAGTGCAGAAACTAGGCCGACATTAGTCAGGGCATCGTCAAAAGGTTTCTTTGCTTCTCGGGACGGCGGCGTACCCTCTGTGTGCCCCGGCCTTTTTAAGAGTAGATAAGTCTCTGTGAGGCTCACAGCCGTACAGTAAGTGAATGCGTAAATTTGCTCCGGAGGAGGAGAGCAGGAACCCTCCAGGAAAAAGGGAAAGAAAAAAACAACAACTGAGCACATGACCAAAGCTCTGAGCCAGCTCTCTCTCTCCCCTGACACTCTCCTCTCTCTCTCTCTCTCTCTCTCTCTCTCGCTCTCTCTCTCTCTCTCTCCCTCCCCCCACCCGCCTCCTCCCCCGCAGATACACACATACGCTGGCCCAGTGGTATGGCGCTGGATGCAGCAACCCTCAACAACCCCCCCACCCGGCGGCAACGGTGCGTGCGGGAGGGAGGGGTGGTGGTGGTGGGGGGGTTTAGCTCAGCTCAGGCGAGGAGAAAAGAGCGTGGTGGAGTGTGTGTGTGTGGGGGGGACTGAAGGAGCACTGGGAAAAGAGAGAGAAAGGGTGGGCAGAGGCAGGGGAGCGAGGCGGCCGTGCGTAACCAACAACACCAGAGACAGAGACGGGGGAGGATCTGCAGTGGCGGTCAGTCAGTCCCAGGTTCTGACAGGAGCGTCAGCAGCAGCAGGTTCTGACTGACAGCAGCACAGCTCCAGGTTCTCACAGGTTCTGACATCGTGACAGCGTCAGCCTGCCTGATGGCAGGGGTGTCGCAGCCAAATTCTGGGCCCTGGGTACTTTAACTATTGAAAAATAGCAGATATACAAGGTCACAGCGTGGCACCGAGTGCCGCGCTGCGAGCTTGTAGATCTGCTAGAGGGTATGCGCGTGACATCATCATCATACCCGGAAGTTATGCAGGAACGCCTACTGAGTGGCAAAAAACTACTTCCTGGCGACTTAACAGCCCAAACTGTACTGTACATCCAAACAGAAAAGTCCATCAGATTGCATTGCCACAACTCACTTTGCCACTCACTTTGCCACTCGATTTGCCATTCACTTTATGCATGCGCATACCATCAATTTTTTAAAGATTGTGACATTTGTGCAAGTCCTTGAATATTTTAAATATTGTTTTAGAAAAACCCATGTTTCTATGTCAGTGGTGCTCAAACTTTTTTATGTGAAGGATCCCCAAAATGATTTGTATTTGGCCTCGGACTCATCTCAAAATATTTAGTTCCAGGGACCCCCAGAAGCAAAATGTGAGTTACAAATGTTCACTTAAAAAATAGATATATTCAAAGATTTGCACACGTTTTCACGACTTTTCAAAAATAGCAGATCTACAAGCTTGCAGCGCGGCATCTGCTATTTTTCAAAGTATAAAATAATGAAGGCCCCTCCACCTTGGACCCTAGTAACTCAGTCCCACTTTTCCCCCCCTTGTGACGCCCCTGCCTGAAGGCTCCCACCGCTCCCCGCTGATGCCATCTCCCGTTACTGAGCGCCGGCTTGTTTTGTTGCCTTTGTTGTCGTTTTCTCGGCTGTTGTTTATCTGTACTCTTGAAGGCCCCGCGGGCAATGATGGCAAATGTTGCCGGAGGGTGGGAAAGGGGCGGGCGGGGATGTTGTGGAGTGCTTCAGCGGTTGTTTACCAGGACATCTGCATTATGACTGGTTGGCACAGCAGGGGGGAGCGGAGGAGGGGGTGCCGGCGTTGGATGGAAGCCTACTGGTGCCGCTGATACGAACGATGCAGATGCTGGCTTATTGAGCTTTGGAGGCTGGCAAGAAAAGCAGCTGAGGTCCACGAGCCCAGATGGCCGAGAGAGAGAGAGATTGAGAGAGAGAGAGAGAGAGAGAGAGAGATAGAGATAGAGACGGAGAGATGGAGAGAGAGTTGTGACTGGAGGGCCAAGACTAAAGGGACTTTTGTGGAGGACAACACAAACAAATCGCACCCGGCCTTCCGCACACACAGGTCTGTGCACTGGCACACGCACACGGTTTCCACGAGCGCATCTGCGGTACGCGTACTGTATACAGACAGAAACACGTGCCCAAGCACACACTGCCATACATAGACAAACATGCATTGCAGACAAAGTCATGCACGCTTGCCCGCGTCGCACACTAACACGCACGCACGCACGCGCGCACACACACACACACACACACACACACACACACACACACACACACACACACACACACACACACACACACACAGGGCCATGTGTACATCAATGCCACGGGTCGCAGACAGCACAAAAGAGCCTGTCAGCCTCTCCCACGCCCAGGCTACATGCCCTGCTGTCATGGGCAGAGAGGGCATGCCTCATTACTCTGTTCAGCCATTAAAGAGCTGGCAGCCTCGTTTATCTAGTGCAGGTTCACATCACCCATGCAGGATAAGTAGGTTACAGCAGTGGTGCACCGAGCGACCACAGGCTGCTGAAAGAACCTGCGGGAGCAGGAGGCACTATGTCTCCGCGTGCACGGCGTGCAAGGAAACGCTTCTCATCAGAGTCACGTAAAAGCTGAAATCGACTGAGCTGAATTTAACCACATCACAGTTTTTCCACTGTATTTCAGGATTTGACAAAAGTTTTCAAATCTTTTTGACAATAGCAGCCCAGCAAGCACGTTCAAGAGTCAGAACCTGGACCAATCAGTGATGTCTGGATTGGGGCCAGATCAAATCAAACCATGACTAGTCAGATGATTTGGCCTAGAATAATATCACCTGATTTCAACCAACATAAATCCTGCCCACGAAAACGGACGTTCTGGATTAATCAGAGAGGGTCTGATCGAGGCCAGATAAATATCATAACTAGTCAGATATGTCCCAGAATATAACCTTACATGCTCATATTTCAACTAACATTACAAACAATAATCCTGTCAAACAAAAAAGTCCATATGACATCCTGGTAATGACTTCAAGATCCTCCCCATATGGGCTGTCATCTGGCCGAGTTCTGAACGTCACCGGAGGACGTTATCATAACGTCATCATGACGTAATTTGCCTTGCAGGGGGATGTGCAAGCTCACATGTTGTGAGCTTGTAGATTGGCTATTTTCAAAGAGCCTAAGCATAAAATAGGCTTAAGTGGTTAATTGAGTTGAAGCACACAGCAGCCGCACGCAAAAGTGTGACCACTCAAGTCAACACAAATTTCGTAATGGCCAGTTGCAGTAAGTGCATAATGGGCTTCATGACTGGAAAAGCCCTTCCAATCCTGTTTGGACCAAACCCTGACTGCTATAATTTTTAATGGACAAAACGCTTTTTGTAATCTGATTTCGCTCGCGTTCTGGGGCTGATCAATAATGGGACTGTCCCTTGTAAGATTTTTGACATTTTACATACCGGTAGCTGTTAAATCCAAATCCACTTGCTACAGTACAATAAATTGCAACCATGAACCATCCAATAAATATGCCTAGATAGATGCCTAGAAATTCCTAGATAGATCATCTAGATTACAAGTAGCAAGCCTGAGGCTGTATTCAAGTCGTGGTTGTAGTTCAGTTTCAAAAAGAGTACCATGTGTCCAAGTGCTTTTAGTCATAAATAGCAGCAAATGATGACCGTTTGGAATCTCCTCGTGCTCGTGCTCTTGTTGCTGTTGTATGAAGAGCAGTTGAGTTACTGGCATGTTATTTGCTGCACGATCATTATGAAGTGGACAGGATGACTATTGGGTTTGTAATTTGTGTGTGTCTCTGACAATGACAGCACAATCGATAATCGATATGAACACCATCTCCAGATTCACCCATATTGAAGTCACAGACACGGTCGCTGCAAATAGTACTCAAACACTTCAACTTCACCATTGGTACAGTAATTATCACCTCTTCGTGCCATTCATACACTCTTCCTGTGTGTGCGGTGAACTTGATACCACTTGAATGCACCAGTCCCTAATATACCGTCTTCCTGTCATCCTAGAATGTAGGGAGGGAGAAAAAAAAGCAGCAAACAAGTTGAATGTTTGACCGAGGTACTTTGGATGCAGACGAAAACTCTCTTTCCTTGGCTTTTTGATATGCAAAGAAGATTGTATGGCCTCTTTCCTTTTAACAGTGGAAGATAGATAACGCTTAAACAGTAAGAGCTGGTAACATTTACAGAGTTTGAATGCACAACCTCGCACAGGCAAAATATGTGCAGGTGCGCCGTGCACACACACACACACACACACCTGTACACATCAGCTTTATCTCCTGGAGCACAGTACACGCTTCACAAGTACAGTGGGACGATTTTAACCATATTGAGACACACACACACACACACACACACACACACACACACACACACACACACACACACACACACACACACACACGCACGCACATCTTACAAGCTTTTGAAGACTTTTCACTCACTACGTATTATAAACATGATCCCTAAGCTTAACTGTCCCCACTGTGTGCTTAACCCTGTTAGCTTCATTTGATTGTAACGGTTAGCAAAATGTCCCCCACTTGGGGTGTCTTTCCCGCGTGCTAGTTTTTCCCAACGAACCTAAAAACAACTGTGGGGGCGTGGTGGCAAGCCCTGCGTTCTCATTGGCTGAATGCAAGACAGAGAAAACATGGACACAGACAGACATACATTTTCCAACAAATGCAATGGAGGCGCGCCGTCTCAGGCGACCTTGATCCATGTGAAACATCGCAGAGCGAGCAGAAGCGTCGTGGCGAGCGTTGCGACGGTCGCATGAGACGACTCAGCACTGTCCGAGTTATGTCACGTAACGGACAGAATAGTAAATCTTTGTCCCCCCCAACTTCTGGGCCCCCACCGTTGTGTTTAGGTTTGTTGGCAAACGCCTGGTCGCGTTTTCCCCCCATATTTCTGTCCCCCTCGCGGGGACATTTGGTCCTCATGAAGGTAGGAGAACAAGGGACACATACACACAGATGAGACTTTGCAGATAAACCTCTCGTTTCTTTTTTCACACAGTGTTGCATTTGTGTTTCATAATAGGCAGACGGAGGCTGAGTCACAGTGCATATCGCAGGCTGAAACCTTGTATCTCCATACTCCAACTTTTTGATGTTTCTTTTCCTCTTAAAGGAATGCCCTAGGCCACAGGTCTTCAACAGGGGGTCCGGGACCCCTAGGGGGTCCTCAGAGTTACTACAGGGGGTCCTCCAAATCTTTGTGTGATAGAAGCTTTTTTTTCTCCTTTTTTATATTAACCTCTTGAACACTAGTGTCCAAATTCTGAGAACTTTAGCCAAAAATAGCAGATCTACAAGCTCACAACACCTCGCAGCGGCTATTTTTGGCAAAGAGGTTTCGTAAAGAGGGTAAAAAGAGCAGACTAAGTACACAGTGAAGGGTCAGGTTTATTAAGTATTGACGGTTCAAGTGGTTAAATATCTGAAAACACAAATTGACATGAATCCAAAATACACTGAGAAACTATATTGTATCTATGGGTTGTAGGGGGTCCCTGCTTCATCTCTCTCTCAACTAAGGGGTCCTTGGCCTGAAAACGTTGAAGAACCCTGCCCTAGGCTACTTCATCATCATACAAGGGTGTCGCGCAAAAGTAGTGAAAATAGCAGATCTAGAAGCTCACACCTCACGAGGTGGTTCACTATTTCTATTTTTTTTTCAATGATAATAAATAAAGGAACCTGCACGGTTTCCACCCAACAGCGACGATATGGAGAGGGCAGCTACTGCCTCGCCCACAAAGCCACGGACACACACATTATATGCTCACAACAACCTTTCTCTTCCTCCAAAGTAATAATACAGGGCTATAAATATAATATGGCAGTGGCATATGGGAGGCAGTCACACGTGTACCTTACAGATTTATGTGCAGAATGTGTACATGCACGCACATGCGCACACACGCGCACACACGCACACGCACACACACACACACACACAGCACACAACAACAGTACTACTAACTGTATACTATGATACACTCTCCTATACTCGTATACACAATGTCTCTGTTTGTCCAATATAATGATTGTGGCTTGTAACCCAGCACCATGCATGGCGGCATGCCGTCATGACCCAGTACAGTACGGGGCACAACCTCACATTCATGTGATGAGTAAAGAGCATCTCCTACAGTAGCCACACACACATTAACATTATGGCTTGATTTATATACGTGGTTGTGCGACACCAGCACTCAACCGAGTATGAATCAGACGATTATAGAATTGGTGGTGGAGTGTCGTCCTTGGCCTACTGGGAGTGTGCATGTTAAGAGTGACGCCATTCGGTACAGCGGTTTGCGAGATGCTGCCCACACGGACACACGGACACACCCAACAACACGCATGCATGCTCACACACACACACACACACACACACACACACACACACACACACACACACACACACACACACGCACGCGCACACGCACACGCACACGCACAAACAAAAATATTATCTCCACCTCCCGGCCTGTCGACTTGGTGGTTATAATAACACTATGGAAAGTTTGTTCTAAAGATCATATTTGAGAAACAAATCTGATTTGCCTGCAGTCTGAAAAGCCTGTCACCAGACAGTGTTCCCCTATGCTGAAGTACCAAAACCAGTGAGCTGAAAACTGTATTTCATTTTTGTTTTTCAGGGGAGCCCATTGAGAGCAAGCTCTTTTTCAAGGACACCCTGATCACAGCATACAAAAGAATACAAGCAATGAAAGATAACAACAAAATAACACAATAAGCAATCAAATCACAGTACAACCTTTCAGATGCAAAAAATATAGATGTTACACGAAGCAGGTACAGTCACTGTGTAATGTGCCCTCGAGAAGCACTTTAAATGACTCTATTGAGACCAATTGAACCAATTTCAGCGAGTTCTGAAGTACATCCCATTTGTTTGGAGCATAATACATGAAGGCAGTCTTTCCTTGCTCACTGTTCATATGTGGACAGGTAAATCTAATGTATTGCATGTGCACGTGTTGAATGTCCAGTGACTTTAAGATCCATAAAATCAGCCCAATAGATAGACATCCATTATATAATTAGAGAGAGAGGTCAGTCAGTCAGTCAGTCAGTCAGTAGGTCAGTCACAATGCATTTCCACCTTTATCTCTTCAGCAACTGATCCCAATTTTCACATGGCATTGGCCATTAGCATTATACAGACGCTGACGGAGCCCGCTTTTCATTTTTCCCAAATTCAAGCGTTTCTTCACCACTTCTGTACAGCACAGCCTGTTCAGCTCAGCCTGTTGTCAGGGTTACGGTCTGTTCCTCCAGGCCATGGGATCCCATAGCCCCACACACACCTCTCTCACAGTTAGGAATGTTGCAGTGAAGAGACACACATTCTCTCTCTCTCGCATGGGTCATGCATGCACCGGGTCATCTTCCAACGGGTATGGAAATCATAAATACACTCCTCCATGGGCTGCTCCTTACATTATGATGCTCCCACATATTCTCACGCACGCACCAGTTACAGTAACTTTCCCCACAACCCACACATATTTTGGAGCACATATCTTTGTACGGGTAAGGTCTAGTGTCTTTGAATGACTGACAGACCTTCCCGGACCCTGATTGGCCTAACAGCTATGTAGTGAGCAGAGTACAGGCCTTTCTCAAACCACCCACCCACTCTCTACCCACCACTTCCACTGCGTTTTCACATGTTCGTGGAGGGTCAGTCACATTGAGTGCCATTGCAAACCAAATTAGCAGTGAAGTGGAAGTGGTTATAAAACCATCCACCAGTGAGTCTACTTTTGGTACCAAAATGGTTAAGTACCGTAGTGTAGGGACTTGCATCATTAATCACCATCTGATGAAAAATGAAGACAGGGTGTCCAAGTATTCATTTTTCAAGCTCCTGAGCCACAAAAAGATGTCAAATCCACAGAAGAAGCACCTTTGTTTGGACCTCCAACACACTCGAGTCCATTCCCTCCCCCTATTCGCACGGTACAGTATGAAATTAAGTCATAAATAGCATTGCTCACTTTTTATTTTTTATTTAATGTATAACTAAGTGTTCTGTTTCTTCTGTGAAGGAGGGGGTACTAGATTGTACAAGTAGCCATCGCTGAATGGTTAGTGTGCCCACCTAGGAAGAGTTCAGTAAATGGGGTGGGAACCCGTCGCGGACGATTTTGACCGCTACGGCGATTGCGTCATAGCAGCCGTACTCCGCCTGGCGTTGCCGTCCTGAAAATCATCAAGCTTAAAGTCCCTATTTAGTAACTGCTCCCCCCTCCGCTTTCCTATGTAGGCAGCACTCAGCTGGGTAAAGCTGAAAAAAGTTCCCCATGGGATGAGATAGGTATTTCAAAACAAGAATCGACACACAGTCAATTTAAAATCTGGTGGATTGGTGTGTTGAAGTTAGTGTTGGTGTTCTTTCTCATGTATATTTCATAATATTCTAACTTACTGTAGGCTATATGTCTAGGGATGGCCAAATGGAGATTTTTTCTTAACCGATAACCGTCAGGCCTTATCAGTTAATTAACCGTTAACCGTTAAGGAAATGTGTTCAAAAATGCGCTATTTTAGCGATTTAAAAAAGGAAAATAGGCCTACACACGTTTTTCCCCATAATAAAGTGCTATATTTACACATTAACTCTCCCCACGCTTTGAACGTTCACGTTCGCCCGATTTCGCAAGACCTCTCCGCCAATACGGCGCTCGTTCGGTTCGTTCGTCTGATGACTGTAAGCTGATGAGGGGTCGCGCGGCCGTCTACTGTAAACACATTTTCCGCGGTGATGGTGTAAAAAATCCATTATGCGTTAGATCAACGGAGAACAATTCACTTCCTTGTTGATTTCCTCTGGCTGTAAGGCTCTGGGGCCAGTGACTGGTCTTCTTCTTCTTCAACACATAACAGGCAAATTCACATTCATTCTCGCATGACGCCGCCCTCTGCTGCCTGGCAGACCAAAGTGCACTATTGCACAACCAAAAAAAATAAAAAAAAAATAAAAAATGTCTGTCTGTCTATCTACTATAACGTCGCAAAGGTAAGCCGCTTTTTGATGGCGCCAGACCCAATAAATAAATAAATGATCTGGCAGTAGGAGAGTTAAAAACCATAACACTGGGAGAAACAAGAATACAAATGTTTTCTAAAAGAAATGTGTTTTTGCAAAGAAACGGATTGAAATGATAAGTCTGTAATGTGACCCGCTGGTCGCCAGGCACGTGCGCACATACAGCAAAAGGGGCTTGAGCCCTTAACTTTTATCCGTATGAAAAGGCCCTTTTAGAAATGTCAGCCCATGCCTCTCTAAAATTCTGTGCACTCCCTGGACCCTGGCTATTGCCTAACAAAACCAGCATGAGACGCATGTAGCCGCATGTAGCCGCATGTAGCAATAACTTCCAATCGTATGACTTTTGGAATCGTTGAATCGGCTAAACGTGATGTCCATTTCATTCATTTACTTCTCTCACGCCCGTGTTTTGTGTGTGCTGATGCAGCGATCATTGAATTTGCGACTCTGAGCTTTGTTATTTTCGCATAGCCTACTAATGTAACCAAGACGACTTTAGCGTTCCTCACGTCATCAATGTAACATTAGAAAGTTGTGTTTTAAGCTCTTCTTAAACAGGATTCAATGTGACGACGCGGGTCTGTTTTGTAAAATCCAATCGACGAGGGAGCATGTTTCCTCCTGATGAACAAGTCAGCGTGTACAGCCAAATCAAGCACGCAGCGGCAGACTCGCAGTTGTATAAATGCATGGATGTTACACAGATATTGGTGTCCAGAAATGTGTGACCACAGGGCCTGACCATAGAGTTATAGGGCCTGACCTGTGAAGTGTGAAGGAATGGTGCTCCCTGCTGGACAAAATATTTCATTACACCAGTCTAGGATTCCATAGCCTGGAGGAGCGGTAAAGTCCACTGTTATTGGCCCTAATGCAGTACCCCCCATCCCATCGTTTGGAGGGCCGCTCCCAATCATGAAACTAGCTTGGTTACCATGTGACATTGGACAGCCAATCGGCAAATAGGTCGCCTGAAAGTCGCCTGAATGTCTCGCCAGAACATGATCTCTTTAAATATCTGGTGTTTCCCACCAGATAAAAAGAAAAAACTTCAATTCAACAGAGAGAGAGAAAGAAAAGTGTGCATTGGGATCTGCTTGTGAACATGCAGGTTGGGGTGCCTGGAGTACAGCTTTAACTAGAGAAATGCAATTGGAAAATAGTGTGGTTGTCATGACATGAGTCACACTTATATATCTGTATCTGTCATTCCTGACCTTGTCCCTATTTGAGCGTGTGTGCTAAACCTTTCCGTCCTTGTCCCTTTTTGCCCATATATGGAGATCCCTGATGTCATCAATATTAAGCCCATATCTTGGAATGCCCATATATGGACACACTGACAATTACTATAGTGTTAGAGTATACCACACTAATTACATTTAGTTTAGTAGATAAATAGTATTGACAATAACATTTATTTCTGATAAAACTAACCTGAAAGAACCTGAACAAGAGTGTTGCAGCCTTCACACTAAAAACTCATGGGTCATTTCTTGACCCAAATCATGGGTCATTTGTGTTAGGTCAAATTTCGGGGTCATTTCTCAGAGCCACAACCCTTCCTTGAGTTATTGGGATATTATTTTGACCCAATTCCAGGGTTGTTTGAGTTAGGTAATATTTATCTGGGGGTGACCCGTTTTTGGGGTTAGTGGTAACCCATATACTTGGGTCAGTGGTCTAGCTTTGGGCCAATCAGGGGACAGGCACCATGAACCTGTTTGCAAAGCAGGCTGGGAAAAGCATTTGTCTAGGTTTCCAGAGACATTTTCTAAGCTGTTGGGAGCTAAAAATGCTAAATATGTCATATCCATGTGTCTGTCTCGGCAAGCTGACTGTCATATGTCTGAATTTTATTTGTCAGTATTTGAGCCTAAACCCTAACCGTAAGTGCTTGGCTGCTAGCTTAGGGTTGAGCTCCCTCCCTCAGCTGGTCTGAAAGAGAAGAACTCATGGTAATTTTGAGATTATTTTGTTTATCTTCTCTAAACTATTCTGATTATAGTATTATCAACATTGTTGCATATATATTTAATTATGCACTTTTATGTTGATTTTACTAAACTTTGAACAAATCATCTGTGAAAAAACCCTGAAACATTTCTGATTTTATGTTATGTCAGATAATATTGGCATTGTCATTCTCCAGACCATGCATATTTAGGTTGTATTCATTTAGCCCACTCAACCCAAAACCTGGGTTAAATTGACTACAATCTTGGGTCATTTTAAACAAATAATTCGGTTATTTATTTGACCCAAATTATGGGTCAACATTCATAACCAAATTTCTTGCGTTAAAATAACCAAACCTGGCATCGGTCCCTATTTGACCCGTGAGTTGGATCAAAAATAACCCAAGTTGAGTTGTTTTTGACCCAGCAGTTTTTAGAGTGTTGGATGACAATGGTGTTGCAACATGCACACGTTCAGAGCAACATGATTAATTCATGTATGTGTTTAACATTAGTAATTCAACACAATATAAAGTCCCCATCATTAGAAAAGCAATTTAAGTGGCAAACAAACTTAACGCAAGCTACTGTAATGGTATAGCTGACTATAGATAGCATTTTTACAGCTAGATTGCATTTGAATGCCCCCTCCTTTGGAGAAATCTCTTACAGTTAGTCAGTTACACCCTGGGTTTACAATGTCTCCTGGTCTAACAACAAGCTGCTAATTAGTAGCAGTCTGTAGCAGACCAATCTAGGCTATCTTGATAACGTGCCAGCGTTGGTGACAGTTTTCTATACATCCAATGGGATTGACATTGTTCAACATTCTCATTGTTCTTTGTATTCGGTAAGTCATGTAAGTGGGGAGTTATGGTGAGCGTGTTAGGTCTTTGCTTTAGGAAGAAACAGAAAGCTAACTCGCAGTAATACACATTTAGTAGCACTATACATTAATTTGGTTCTAGCTTTAAGTCTATTTGGCTGCAATAACTTCAACGAGAGGTTACACAGGTGAACAATACAATGAAATTCATTTTAAGGTTTGCCCCAAAAGGTTTAAAGTCATTGTTTAAAATGCTGTGAAAGCTGGTGAATATAGTATCTTGCATGCAGTGTATAGTGTCGTGCAAATATTTACATTTGCATGTACAGTACATTTTCATTAAGAAATTTAACAAATAATGGCATTCATTTAGCTTTAGCATGGAGATTAAGGCTCATGTCCCCCCCACACTTTTAAATCATTGCTCCACCCTGAAGCATATTGCTGTGGGTAAATAGCTCAGGTTCTGACCAGACAAATGGCTTTGTGTAAAATACAGACATGGATCTGCACTCAGCAAAGCAAATCAATTTCATATCATGTGATTATGTAATGGCATTGCGTTCCATCTCTCATATACCGGTACACTGACAATATACGGTAGCAGCAGCTAAAATGTTGTCCTGAAGTACTCTTGAAATCGCAGACAAAGTTGCCCAACAAGCACTCTAGTTTGGAAACTAACATGTTTGGGTGTCACGATTGGGACATCCATACTTAGATTAACATTATATGCCCAGCCGTGTCATCGACAGTTGTGTGTCGAATGTTCAAACGATCAAAAGACATAAGGGGGAGTTCCCCTTAGTGTGTAGTTTTTTTTAATCAAATGTAGATTAACCATGTCCTGTGATAATGCTACTTCGGAGCAATTTAACAACAAATATGACTAGGACCACTACAAAAAAGATCGTGAACATTTAATATCCAGGGATTCACATTGTAGACACTACCACTAGCCCTCTACAAATTCCCAGAATGTTCACACATAGGCCATACAAGTTCCGGCTATATGTTAAGGTTCACTTTGCCTGGTTAACATAAGCATGTTGTGTTTTGGATGTGTATGCGTGGAGTAGGGAGGGACTGCTGCATTTGTGCGTGTGTGCATGTGTGCGTGTGTGTGTGTGTGTGTGTGTGTGTGTGTGTGTGTGTGTGTGTGTGTGTGTGTGTGTGTGTGTGTGTGTGCATGTTCTTTGTTCTTTAGTGAGTCAGCATTTTCCATTGAATCAGTGTGAGGGAATCCCTGTCGCTAATGTAGTGTCATAAATGAGAGGCTAATAGGACACGCTGATGTGGCAGGCACAATGCGTGCTCTCTCTCTCTCTCTCTCTCTCTCACACACACGCACGCACGCACGCACGCACGCACACACACACGCACGCACACACACACACACACACACACACACACACACACACACACACTAGTGACAACAACATTAGGGCCACGTAGACAGAAAATCAAACTGTAAGCATGTGTTCTTTGGCCAAAAAAGTATCAATACTGCAGTGCAGAAATACTCTGTTAGGGTGCCCTCACACCAAAATACCTATGAGAGTGGAATCCGCGTTCCGCCAATGCATTTCAATGATAAGGGAGCGTTTTTTTGCAGAAATCCTCTGCTGGCTTCACTCTCATTGAAATGCATTGGCGGAACGCAGATTCCACTCTCATAGGTATTTTGGTGTGAGGGCACCCTTATTGGCATCAAAATATACTTTGAGTACCAAAAGTAAAAGTACAAAATGTTTGAAAATAGCAGATCTACGCGTTGTGAGCGATTTTGAAATAGCCTAGGTAGAGCTAAAGTGGATTAATGTATGTTTTATAATATAACCGTTTATATCTGCAAAGTAACTAGTAACTAAAGTTTTCAAATAATTGTAGTGGAGTTAAAAGTACAATATTTCGATCCGAGATGTAGTGGAGTAGAAAATTAGGAATAGGAAATTGGAAATACTCAAGTAAAGTACAAATACCTAGTCCTGGTCTCTATACTGCCTCCCCCTGGCCAGCTGGGGCACCTGATGGAGGGGAGAGGAACAGCCTAGCACAGCTAAACAATCCACCTATGTTAAAACAAGGTTTTGGCCAAGTCAGGCTAGAAAGGAACTGGTTGGAATAACGTGTTCCTTCCTCACGCTACGTCCAACTGGGGAAATTACCCCCTGTCAGGTGAAAAGAAGCAAATTGGACTCCTCATGCATAGAAGGAAGCATGAGATCAGTCCGTTGTTTCCCCAGGTTGGCAGAGGGAGTGTAGCTCATAGGATTACATTCGATAATTGACACCAGGTGAAAAATGGGTTACAAAATCGTGGGATAAAAATGTAAGTTCAAGTACAAATACCTCAAAATTGTACTTAAGTACATTACTTAAGTAAATCTACTTAGTTACTTTACACCACTGGTCATCCTACACATTATGTTCAGCTGTGCTGTGCTTCCAGCTCATTTTCACACAAGCTCCTTCAAACTGTTGATGCTGAAACAACTGTCCCTGTCCTTCTAGTTGCATTTACACAAGATTGTACTACAGGGCGGTTAATTTTTGGAGCTGTGTGGAGCTCCCTATACGTGGCCGTCTGTGTGGGTCTGTCTGTCTGTTTGTCTGTTTGTCTGTCTGTCTCCGGGTATGTAGCCTGCCTGCAGTAACCTTTTCTGACCACACATGTTAAGGGAGGGGCGCTGTTGTTCAGGATAGGCCAGGCATAGGCCAGGCACACTCACACACAAACACACACAGGGGGCACACACACACACACACACACACACACACACACACACACACACACACACACACACACACACAGCTCCACTTCGAACAGAGGTTCGAGTTTTTCATATTGCTTCAAATTAATTTGTTCTTGGAATTCTGAGATCTGAACACGTTTCTTCTTTGATGGTCTTTTAGCCACTGCATTTACAGACACTTGCAAAGATTTGGATGTAGACTGACCTTTTCATTTCATAAAGCAATTAAGCACTATCGTTTTTCTTTGTTCAACTGAGCATACTGTATTTTGCAATTGAGCAGAGTTGACAAAATGTTGCAACTTGCAATATATATTATATAGACCACAGAACCTTAGCTGTTAATTGCGACCGTAGGAAAACCGTCTTGTCCGCGTATCTCTGTAGGTCACGCTTGACAATGTCGTTCCCCTGACACATCACTGTGACATCACAGGTCTATGGGTTTGTCACTCTGACATCATGCTGGGGAACCACTCTTAACAGAATGGGTTTGCCGCTCTGACATCACGCTCTGGCTTCACTGTGATGGCACACTAACAGAATCCCTTTTATGACCATATATGGAGTTCCCTGATGTCATCAATATTAAGCCTATGTCTAACAGGACTTCATATGAGAATGCCCATATATGGAAACCACATCGGCCACATACCACACTAACAGATCCATATGGCCAAGACAGATGGCCAAGACAACCCATATCTGTGTGGCTGGTTCTACAGACAGGAATCTCCATGTATGGGCGTAAAAGGGTATGATGTCAGATGTCATAGATATCATAGGACTTTCACATAACGAATAACCGAGTAATCATGTTTGGGCTCTCACAGCATGTCTCCATATACAGTACATGGATCTCCATATATGGGTTACAGGGGTCTCCATACTATATGGGTAACTGGCCAGATGGCATGGCAAAGAATTGGCGCGACCTTGCCCTAAGCATTAATAGATGATAAAAAAAAAAAATCAGGTAACATGCTAGTTGACACAGCTAAACAGTTTTCGGAAAAAAAACATAGTTGCTATATCAGTGGTTTTCAAACTTTTTCTAGTCAAGGACCGACAAAAATGATTTGGTCTCCATCTGAAAATATTTAGTTCCAAGTACCCAAAGAAGCAATGATTTGAGTTAAAAATGTTTGCTTTAAAATATATCATATTACAAGATTTGCGCACATTTTCTCAAACAAAAAAGAAAAGAAAAAGAAATAGCAGATCTACTAGCAATTTTTAAGCCCTTTGCAGTGGGGGGCCGAAACTAGCGGCTACAATACTGTATGGCTATTTATAGAAATGTTTGTGCTTGCTTTGCGGGTGACATCTCATTGACTGAAATGTAAAATATTTCAATTTTCATTTCAAATGTCTAATTCTTGATTATCTGTGAACATTATAATGAAATATGAACGCTATAATCTTGAAAAATGTGGTTTCAAGCTGAAGGACTCAAACATTAACATTAACACTGACACACTCATGTGCACGCACGCACGCACGCATGCACACACACAGCATTCATAGAATTGGCTCCTTGTGCATATTCACTTGGTGTGTGTCAGCTGAGCAGACACCACACAGAGAGAGGAGGAAGAGGGGGGCCAACGAGAGAACGGGAAAGAGAGTGAAATTACGTTTTAAAGTGAGTTTTTAACTTTAGAATGAACATTTGGACAACAACTGAGTGGTTTATACAACTTTACCATTAGGAAAAATAGCCTTTATCTAGCTCTGTGGCTTCTGTGGCTGTGGTCTGCTTTTTCTTACTGTAATTCAAGTGCAAATTTGACAGAGCAACTTTCACTTGCCCTTATCTAGTATCTATACTTTCACTCAAGTACTGGGTTTGCGTTTGCTGTCCACCACTGGCTACTTGAAAAGCAGATACAAAGGTGGCTTTCTTTGGTTCTATGTAGAAAGGCAAAGCTGGCATTAAAGGCATCTCTTCATCACGACAGTATTGTGCAATCTCTCTGTAAAAGTGGATCCAGGGAGAGATAGCTCAGAGAAAGAGAGAGAGAGAGAGATCAAAAAGGGAAACATAACGAGAGAGACATTGAAAATAAGTGAAAGAGAGAAAGGGAACAAAGAAAGAAAGAGAACAAGAAAAAGAGAAATAGAAAGAGGGAGGCAGACAGTTGTCTGATTGAACTGCAAAGCAAGTCTGATATAGCCCCTTTTCGACTGCTGTTTTAGCACCACACCACACCACACTACACCACACCACACCGCACCACATAAAAATATCTACATTTTCCATTACAAAAATGTACCAAAAAAGTACCCCTATCGGTAAGAAACAAATTGACCCTTTTAACTGTGATTATAATACAATATAAATTTGTATTACAACTATCCTAATTATAATGCACTGTAATGGATTATAACTGTGATTATAATACATTATAAAGTATTAATGTATTACTATGATAATTAAAATACACTATAATAGATTATAATAGTGGTTATTACACAATAGAATCTATTATCATGTATTACAACTATATCCTGGTGGTCTAAATGAAAAGTCAGTGAGTGATCAGTCATTATGAAGTGTTTGGCCCTGTTTGGCCTATCTCAGACCTACTCTAGAGTGGATACTTTTTAGTACCCTGTTTAGTACCACTTTCACACCACTCTACCCATTTCCTTGTAGTGGAAAACCTGTCAAAAGTGGGCGGTGTGGTGTGGAGTGGTGTGGAGTTGGGCCAGTGGAAAATGGGCTTTAGTCACAGTGAGAGTTAGAGGGGAGAGACACAAAGAAAGAGAGATGGAGGGAGAGGGAGAGAAAGAGATAGAGAGAATGACTCAGGTGAGCAGTATGATAACGCCCCAAATTCAAGTCTATACTTTAACCTCCGGACTCCAAACCCTAGTCTAGTGATTAGTCGCATCCCATGTCCTAATTTACACAGAGATTAATAGTTTAGTGGTTGCATGGATTCACAGGTGAGGTCCAGAACGGCCTGGTTAGTTAATGGATACTGGAAACGCCGGCTGAGTCTTCTCATCCATTCTAAGTCCAGCCTTACAGTTTGTTTGAGGTTTTATCTGTATTATTGTGTCATGCATACATTTGGGTTAGACAGCAGAAATGGCCAGGGTCAGTGAACAGCATAATTTGTGATAACAACATAAGGCACTAAAACAGGATGAATACTAATTATATGATCTTTCTTGTCTTCTTTTCCAAGCTTTTGAGAAAGCATACAAACATAAAAATTCATAAATATTAAACAGTCATTCCAGTTTTTGCTAATTTATGCACCTGAATATTTCAGGATTTTGTCAAGCAATTTCATGGAAGAGTAATTCACTTAAGTCATCATTATTAGAAGAATAGTACAAAAGAAGATGGGATTCACTTTAGCGTTAAAGCAACAATGTCATTTTGACCAGTGTGAAAACCTACACATCATTCTCTCTTGCTGGTGCCATGTTCTGCAGATGACTGTTCTCTGAGGGGCATCTGAACACCTGTGTGTCTGCAACACAAGCTGACCGACTTACTAGTCGCTAAAGTGCTGGTTGTTTTGTGAATTTATTTGTACACTTTTACACTTAATGTGGAAGCCAATTTTGTGGTTTAGCCTCTAATACCTTGCAACAGTAGTCTCCAGTTTGCAGTGTAGTTACATTAAGAACGTATCACAAGAGATGTTTATGCAACAAGTCAAAAGGTGACCAAAACATCATGAGAAATATTTGTCTCATGTTACACCAACATGGTTCTTATGTGAACTACTTTTGTTCTTAATGGCGTTATTGGTAAGTATTTCTAAAGATGGTTATTTCCAATTGTCAAAACTAGGTGGTGACTGGTGACTATCACACATACATGTACAAGCAGCCAGCCTGTACAGTGCAGCTTCACCATGCAACACGGCATTGTGATTTATGCATTTTCGTTCACCAATCGCCAAAGATTGACATGGTTGGTTGTCCACGCTAGGGGTGGGCGATATGGTGATAAATATCGTGGAGAGTAAGATGATACAATGTCTACACGATATGCCTTTTCAGAGATATCGTATATATCGTGATACAATGAGGGAGAGCCTTATTTTAAAAAATCCTGTTGAATTGTTTATACAGCAGATTCATTGCAGAATTCATTTTAAACCTGCATTTTGGTCTAAATCAGTCAAACTTTACAATGGCATAATTATGGTCTCCCACTTAACTCTGACATTATACAAATGAAACCAAATGGTCCATTTGGTTTCATCTGTATACTGTCAGAGTTACATACTTGTAAGGGTCAATTTAGACCTGTGATCGTGATAAGATTGTGTATCGTGATACAGCTTTTTTTCCCCATACCGCCCAACCCATAGTCCACGTATTGTAAAACCTCCTCTTAAACAGGGAACAGGGATAGGCCTAATGAGAGAGTTGGGAGGGATTCAACGTCTCGCTCAAGGTCATTCGGACAACTGGCTACACACACACACACGGCTGCTGATGGCCATATTGGCTGTTGGGATTGAATCAGTGACCTGTCAGTTACAAGGCTATCTAGCTCATGCCTCCTCTCGTTGATGAGGTGAAGGAGGGAGACCTCCCCCATGTGTCTCTCACACTGCTGTATTATAGCTCCATGTCTCCTGACCCAGTAAGCAAGCACTATGAACCATTGTGTACACTGTGGGTGTGCTGCGTTTCTCTGATTTGATTTGAACTTGCTTTCTCTTCACTCTTCAGTTCAAAATGTCAAGTGAAAAAGTGTCATTCACTTCTTCTTGAAGGAGCCGGTGTCTTTTTCTCGCCCGAACTACTTGAATTGAAAGTGACTTAATCCTCAACACCGATACATGAGCACGTCTTCCTTGATCATTCAGTGCTGAGAGTGGGTGGGCGTTGAGAGCCGGCTTGGTTCGGATATGGCAGGATTGACTGCTGCTGATCCTTCTGGGGGCATTTTGGACCTAATTCAACCAAACATCTGTGAAAGGAGGTGGCCCGCTGCCAACCCCAATCACATACCTGTCCTCACCCATTACGCCTTTTCCTCTGACATCTGAACTAGGCCTTTACCATGGTGCACAATCTAAACAGCCCGAGGGATGGTTACGACACTTCCACTTTATTGGGACAAGTGCAAAGTTAAAAGGGCAGTTTGGCAGATTTAGGTTTTTTGGTTTTTTTTTTTTTTTATCCTATTGTTTTGTTGTGAGAACATGTGCAACATGTGTTCTGCATATCGAGAGATCAATGTCAAATGTGCTACAATATCTCAACTAGCTTTTACATAGGCTACTAGAACATACTGGGAAATGTTATGTCAGATTTCCACATCCTCCTCACAAAGATACTGCAGTATATGATTCGTGCTGGCAAAGTTACCCTTTAAACATAACTCTCATAGAGACAATACGACAAGCACAACAGTGCACTCAAAGTACTCAACCCCACTACTTGAGTAAAAGTATAGATACACCTGGTCAAAAAAAAAAGATAGGTAGAAAGAAAGAAATGTCCTGAAGAAGTACAGGACTCACTAAATGTACTGCGTTACCACCAATGGCCCTATCATTGTGTAGGCCAATGGTTCTCAACCCCAGGGGGGTCCCCAAAGTATTTTGGGGGGTCCCCAGATGATTAACCTAATGTGCAACATTGCTTTCTCACTCAACAGTAAACAAACCAACATAACGTTTAAGTGTATTGAAGTAAGCCATTTACCATGAAAGGGAGTGGGTGTGGCACGAGGCGAAGCCGAGTGCCAAACAACCCTGAAACAGTGGTAAATCAGCCAACAACCCACGACCCTCGAATGGTAAATTGCTTTTCTAACACTTCTACCATATAAATGAAAGAAAACACAGTTGATCTTGGAAATGTTATAACTGCAACACAACAGTGGGTGGGGTCCATGAGCCAACTCAAGGTTGTTGACTGATTTACCACTGTTTTAAGCCAATCAGAATCCAGTATCTGAACATGTGACCACAAAAAGTGGTAGAAGGGCTTTTTAATACCTCTAAAATGACAAATTAGGGGGCACGGTGGCGCAGTGGTTAGCGCTTCGCCTCACAGGGGGGGTCGCGGCCTGAAAAGGTTGAGAACCACTGGTGTAGGCCAGGGTACAGAGATGTCCAATATGATAAGATGGCTTCAAAAGGCATAGATAACAAACTGTAGTAGCATGTGGCAGCAGAAAGCTTGACCAGTGAGTGCACCGCCTGATATGATAGAGCAGGCAGATAGAATTACCATGAGAGCAGACAGAAGTAGACAGGAAGAAATCCTCCCTCTACCCTTCTTACTTGCTTCCCAGTCCATATATCTGGTGCTATCACTCCTCTCTTACATCATCCTAGGATGTGGCTGGTTGCATAAAGAATCATAAATTAGGATTACCCATAAACATGCACTTAAGGGACCATACTGCCGTCAATATGTCGCTGTCTATTCACAGATTCAGCCATATATCGTACATAAACATAATAACATTTGAGTCAATGTTGGCTAAATATCATTGCATGAATAAGGAGTCATGGATTTTTTTAATCCAATACTTTTCTCCATTCGAACTTTAAAATGCAATAAATGCAATTGCACTTGGGTAACCTGCCCTTGGTGTTGGCACTATGGCTCTGACCTTTGTACAGGCCTGTTTGTTTTATGTTAGAGATCCAGTAATTGAAGGTTATTTGATGCCAGAATTTACTGTTGAGGCTTTTTGGAGGCATTGTGTCTAATCAATAACTGTTTATCTTATATAGCTCTGGACAAGCTAAATGTCTAAAACAGAAATGTAAATAGGCCTACATGCTTGTATGTTATTTCATACTCTTCAGTTCAAAAACAGGATTCTTTACATCGTGTAGGCCAAAGTCAATCAAATCAAAGGATCCTTATTCGCATGAGACACATTTACAATAACCAATCTTCCACTCAATCTGGGTAAGAGCATTAGGTAATGTAAAACGATAAAGCTAATCTGTCAGCTAGCCCCCATGCGCAGAGGAGAGCAGTGCGAGGTCCAACCCTGCTGCCCCTCCTGTTGAGCTCCTGGTTGGCAGGGTGAAATCTGCAGCTGAGAGGGACGGATCGGATCGATAGCACACTGAAGCCATTCTTACCCAGGATAAACACAACCACGCCTCTGGCAAAGACACACTGGCCACGATATCACTGTGACTGCTACAGTGCAGCTCACCACAGCAACACCCGACAACTACACCAGATGCACAGGAATGTTCTGTCTTTCTTTTGTCTTCCTTCTCTCTCTTTCTTTCTCTCTCTCACATAAATGCGCGCGCGCGCACACACGCACGCACGCACGCACGCACGCACGCACGCACGCACGCACGCACACACACACACACACACACACACACACACACACACACACACACACACACACACTCACACTCTCTCTCTTTCTTGCCTCCAAGGCCTTGCATCCTCAACAAGCCCTGTTTACGGCCTCAGGTTGAAGAAAATACAAACTACAGGGTATTATGGCTAGGCTACAGGGTATTATTCTGCTCATGCCGCCCGCTGTTAGCCAGCCGAAGAAAAGCCTTGTGCATGCATGCACATCCAGGGAGGACGTGGGCCGTGGCTGCTGCGTGACAGCAGAGACAAACAACCATAGCTGGGATGCTGTCTTTACTCGTACATCCAGCGATCGTGTCCTCAGTTCCCAGGGCAGTAGATTGGAGGGGGAAAGACACCATTGTCATTCATATCACTTGTTCCGCTGTCTCATTATCCTTTCAGCTTTTATACTCACATGAATGAAAATTGTACAATTACACATTCAGGTGGCGACTTTCCAAAAAGGAAAAGAATTAATAAATCTCTTCTTTAACTTCAACACCGGTATTGCCTTTCACCATGAGGGAACTGGGCTCACTGGGACTGTTGGTGGTGTCCAAAACTGTTTTACACACACCTTCCTCTCCTCGCTCTCCTTTGCCTGATCCTCGTGCTTAACTTACACATTGTTATACATCTGAGTCACGCCAACAACAGTCGATCTACAAGCCCACAATGCGCTGCATGGCGATGCGCTGGGAGCTTGTAAATCGGCTGTTTTTTTTCCTCGGCATGACACCGGTGTACGACGAAGTGTAAAATCAGGCTTCGTTGTGACACACATCTGTAACTAGGTGGCCTGGACTGGAGATGCTGCCTGTGAGGCTGGAACAATTTGCTCTGTTTCCTCTATCCAGATCACACCTGCCAACCACCTCCGCCTTTACCAGCCGTGTGTTTTCTATTCTTTCGTTTTCTATTCCTATTCTACTTCTGCTACTTTCTACATCCTGGACAAGTTATAGATCCTCCTGACACCCCCGCGTGTGTGAAGGCGTGCGGCCAGACGAGCAGGTGAAAATGATAAATGTCTTCTATTGTAGCTTTCCTAAGACAGGAAACAAGACTAAACAATGTGCGCTTTTATGCGCATGCAAAATGTTATTGTATAAAAGGGGAGAATGAACGTCAAGCCATTTCATTGTTGTGTACAGTATGTGTGGGATTTTCTTTCTCCTTGGTAGACGTATATAGTACATACACAAGCGGAATCCAGACCATGTAAACGGAGCTCTGAACATGTTCAGAGTTCAATTAACACACACAGTATTTTACTGTACTACTGCGGGTGGAGAGAGAGAGCACTGCGATGGAGACAGCGGAGGAGAGGAGGAGGCTGGCTAGATTTGATCCCTGGATAAATACAGGTTCATGTGAGTCTGCTTGCTTTTTCATAAACGTTCAAACTGTCGACAGACAGACAGACAGACAGATCAAGACAGCATTCTTTTGAAGAGCGTGACCTTTGTCATTAACCTAGTCTTGGCGTGTCTGCTGCCCCACCGAGCATCACTTCCTGGACAGGCTTGGGGGAGGGAGACGTAAATAACAGCTTTGAAGTACAACGTCTGAGTGAGTTCTGGCCATAAAAGGTGCCTGATAAAGTGCCTCATGAATATTTCACTTTGAAATAAGTACTGGAAGGATGCAGGTTGTTTACTGTCAGAGTATAAGCGGGAGTGATTAAAAATCTACGTATTATTACAACAAGATGTGTGTTCGGTCTATGGTCTTGGTGCATGTATCACCATGTTTACAGTATGGTAGGTCACTGACTGTTTACTTCAAAATCAAAAACAGTATGCAAGTAATTTCTCTCTCTCTCAGGTAACATCCATCCCTGTTCACCTCCTTCTTTCCCTATCTCTTGTTGGCGGCAGAGTGCATTTCCTTATTGTGTCATTGCACAGATTGGGCCTAACCGTAGTATTTTACAAAACACCCACCCACACACGCTCGCACACACACGCTCGCACGCACACGCAAACACACAATACACCCCCCTCTTTCTCTATCAGCATCCCTCCATCTCCCCTCCTCCTCCTCCTCCTCCTCAGTGTGGATGCAATAAAATTCAGCATCATCTCCCCGTGCTGACCCTCTGCCTTCTATTCAGGCAAATAACAACAGACACGGCACGTGAGCAAAGCCCCCTGACAATGACACCATGGCCCCTTTCTCTCGCTCGCCGTTCTTTTGCCCTCCGCTCGCCGGCCAGTCTGTCCATAGAAACGAGCGCTATCGTAGGGTTTCAGTCTCTCTCCTCCTCCCTCCCTCCCACTCACACACATACGGTATACACACTCTGCCAAATACCGTCATAAATCATCGGGTATAGGAGGAAGGGTTGGAGATGGATGGGATTGGGGATGCACCGACACACACAGTCACACACACAGACACACAGACACACACACACACACACACACACACACAGACACACACACACACACACACACACACACACACACACACACACACACACACACACACACACACACACCAGCAGCAGGCATATTGTACCACCACGTTCATGCCTTTGGCTTCTCGCCGGCCAAGCATGATGGTGGTGGTATGGTATGCGCGCGCTGCCTATGTAAAGACTGCGACCACTCACTGCACCTCCACTGCTGCACGGCGCAAGGAGGCAACGGAGCCAACAGCTTCAGCACCGCATGCACCGCACACACACTCACTCACACACACACACACACACACACACACACACACACATGGCCAACATGATGCATCTCCCCCCCCACACACACACACACATACACCTCCCTCTCGCTGTCTCCCGCAGGACCCCTTTCCGTCATCTGTCCAACACCCCCCCCCTCCATCCCCATCCCCTACCCTCTCCTCCCTTGCAGGGAGGGAGGGAGGGAGGGAGGGATGGGGAGAGAAAGGAGAGAAAGGAGAGAAGAGATGTGGACTTACTGAGCCTCCTGGAGCCGATGCATCCCATGGTGTATTCACAAAGGCTCTTCTGGAAACATGCGAGGAAGCGTAACCCGAACAGCGCGCATTCTCCTCCTTCTCTCCTTCTGCTCTGTGTGCACTCTCTTCTAGCTCGTCTTCCTCTCTCTCTTCCTCTCCTCTCCGTGGCTTATCTCTCGCTGTAGCTCTCCTGTACTCTCTCTCTCTCCTCTTCCGCTCGCCCTCCCTCTCTCTTGCTCCGCCGCTCTTTCTCTCTCCCTCTTGCGCTTGCTCATTCCATCTCCCCCTCACCCCACCCTCCTTCTCTCTCTCTCTCTCTCTCTCTCTCTCTCTCTCTCTCTCTCTCTCTCTCTCTCTCTCTCTCTCTCTACCCGGTGCAGTGTCAGAGATGCGGTTAGTAAGTCAGTATGCCTGAGGGCTACGGATTAAGACTAAATAAAGAAGTGGCACGTTATTATTAGCTCCACTATCAAGCGTTGTTGTGTTGATATTTTCACAATGCATTTCTGCACTCTCTCACGTTACATATCAATATGACTGCTTTCGCAATCCATAGTGAAATCCTCCTCATTGCTATAGCTGTGTGTGTATCCGTGTGGAGGATCAAATTCCCAGAATGAAATTGAAATTGCAGACAGGTTTGATTGGCTCAGTTGTGCTGTTTGTAACGCCATGATTGTATAATTTGACAACGGGTGCAAAATGAAAGATAAATAAATATGGACTGATAAGACTGCCAGAGCCACAATTAGATTGACTGTGTGTGTGTGTGTGTGTGTGTGTGTGTGTGTGTGTGTGTGTGTGTGTGTGTGTGTGTGTGTGTGTGTGTGTGTGTGTGTGTGTGGAGGTATCAGGTTGCCATTAGAAGATCAATGACGGTGTGTTTGCGTGCGAGTGTGTCTGTGCGTGTGTGTATGTGTATGTGAGGGTTTGCCATTGTTGTCATTGTTGCGGATATCACCGCACTGCCGTATTACGGAATGGAGCTAAGATGGGGGGTTCTCTCTCTCTCTCCCTCTCTTTATCCCCCTTTCCCGTGCGCGCCCAATGCGCTGCAGCGCTTTCCACCCCCGCACCTCTCCTCTCCACTCCTCTTCTCTCCATCCATCCATCCCTCTCTCTCTCAGTCCCCCTCCTCCTCTCTGTCTCGTTGCTATAACACACGCAACATAATGCTGGGGCCGGCGTTTGAGAAGAATGCAAAACACCAACCACAGGTGTATAGGAGGGATATTCCAAGTCTCTCTCTCTCTCTCTCTCTCTCTCTCTCTCGACCCCCCTCATGTCATCGTCTTTACTGGCATACCCCTACTCTCTGTCTGTCTCTCTCAGACAGACTCTCTCTCTCTGTCACTCAGTATTCTCACCCAGCTCTCCTTCCCGTATCTCTTTTTTTCCCCTACATTTTTACCTCTCTCTCTCTCCCTCTCTCTCTCTCTCTCTCCCTCTCTCTCTCTCTCTCTCTCTCTCTCTCTCTCTCTCTCTCCCTCCTCCCATACCTTTCCAATTCTCCCCTTCCCCTCCCTTCTCCCTCATGACGAAACAGTGAGAGGAGTGGCTCTTGTATCTGCATATCTTTCCCTTCATCCACTCCCTCCGTCTCTGTCTGTCTGTCTGTCGGTCTCTCTCTCACTCTCTCTGTCTCTCTCACTCTCACTCTCTGTCTCTCACTCTCTGTCTGTCTGTCTGCCTGCCTGCCTGCCTGTCTCTCTCTCACTCACTCACTCTCTCTGTCTGTCTGTCTGTCTGTCTGTCTCTCACTCTCTCTCTGTCTATCTGTCTGTCTGTCTGTCTGTCTGTCTGTCTGTCTGTCTCTCCCTCTTTCCTGTGACCTGATATGTATTCCTTTACCTCTGAGCATATCACCACTAAACCCATTCACCTCTTGCTTCCTCGTTCTCTCTTATAGTGTACAGAATGATAGATTGGTCTGTCAGGCTTAGTTAAATGTTTGCATATATAAACTTAAAATTAGTTTTTCTGATTTTGAAGACTATCAAAACATCAGTAATTTGGGGGCTAGGGCTTTCCAAAATCAGGATGAGCATCGGATCCAAAGATCTGGCATCGGCCTTGCTCTCTTCATTTGCACATGTTTTCTCATTGTCTCCCTTTTCTCTCATTTTACTCCCTCTCTCTCTGGCTCTCCCTCACTTTCCCGCTCTCCTCTCTCACGCTTGTAATCTCACTCTTATTTTCCTATCCCGTTTGCCTTCCATCTATCTCTCTGCTATTTCTTTCAGCCTTGTCTGAGCTACCCCTCCCCGGCCTTCTCCACGTGGATTACATATTTATGTGGGCTGTTTCTATATACGTGTTTGCCAAACGCGTGACGTCAGCAGAGCACAGAGAGATGCCGGTGGCATGTGTGGTCAATCAGGTAGCATCACATTTAACCACCTTCAACCTGGCCTCCCTATCTTGGGCACGTCATAGGCAAACATTTTCCCAAGGTTACAAGAAAGGTAATGGATTTGAATCTTCCACATTTTCAAAAACAGCAATCTTTTAAATACGGCTTAAGTTGGTATTTTTTTGCTACCCTCTCGTTTTTGCCAGACCCATGAAATGGGTAGGCCTACATAAGCAAATGTCGGTCTGTCCGGGTTTTCTATATAAAGGGTATATATGATGATGACATGCCTACAAAAGGCATGATGTCATAAATGATGATGACAGACAGGGGGTCTGGCACAACCAGGTTGACCTGGTCTAGTTATCCTTGGAATGACCTCTGTGGCTACTAAACTGGACTCTTCATCATTGCCAGATTCTAAAAGCATGGCTAGCTACTGTACTGTACTGTACTGTACATTGTGACTCCTAAATTAGATCTCTAGCCCAGTGGTTCTCAAACCTTTTCATGTCGAGGACATGAAAAGACCCCCAAAATTATATACTGTATATTTTGGCTGCAGACCCCATCTCAAAAATATTTTGTGCCAGGGACCTCCAGATTTGAGAGGAAAAAAAGATTTGCACAAATGTTCATGATTCATACCCAGGGTAAAATGAGCAGTGACCTTTATGAAGCTTGGCCCATGAGCCAAGTGGGGGACAGTTTTAGCCTAACTCAGCTAGAACATCCCAGCCATGTTAAAACAAGGAGGGTGATATATTATTTGTAAACAACAACACCTTCTTATTCCCATATGAGATACAATAATCCATCACACAGAAATAAGACAGGAGAGTGATTCAGAGTGAGAATGGAATGTTTACTATGGAGAGAGAGTATTCAAGACAGGTACAGTACAGAATAATCAATGGTTCGTGCTCTCTCTGACAAATGATGTTTTGACATGAGTATAAGTATGGTCATTTGGTCAGTCAGTGGATGACGTTTAAACAGTTCATAGGATATGTTTCTTGTCCACAAATCACAAGACGAAGAGTCTGCGTACAGTAGGTTACTGGAGGAAGATGTCCTTGCTGGTGTCTGGATGACACAAGCTGAGCAAAACAATTCTCATTGTTTTCGGAACAGGCTCCAGGAAGTTGATAAGGTCTGATTTCAACCAGACGGAGACCTTGTGTTGTACTGTACATGACATTTTATGACACAGTCACTGTGCCTTCAACTTCAGGTGGTCATCAATATGTATTGATAAAAAGATGATATGAACCATAACAAAATACCTATCAGAGGGAATGCGCAGTTACTAGTTAGCTGCATTGTATATAGGCTGGTCCCAGGCTAGGACAGTTTACAGTTCAGGCATTTAGCAGACGCTCTTAATCCAGAGCGATTTACAATAGCAAGATAATACAACAATACATCAACATCAATACATCAAATACATATGTGTTTCTCAGTATTCTAGTTGCCTGTGTACAATCTCATGTTTCTTATCCAAGTTCTTCATGGGTTCCCGTCTCTGGGACCAGTCCTGTCTGCTGGCCTATGTGTTTTTGACCTTCTACCACTGTCTAGACTTTGGCTTATTGCCTGCTCTCTTTTTGGATGAGTCTGTTTTGGACTGCTCTCCTGGTTCCTGAGTCCTGCCTTATCTGCAAGCCTCGTCCCTCTTTGCCTTTAACCACTTACAACCTGGTGTCTCTATTTTAGGCATGTCATTAAAGGAAAACTTTGTCAAAGAACTTCCAAGAATACTGAAAATAGAAGATCTACAAGTTTACAAAGCCACGTGAAGAGCTGTGAGCTAGCTTGTAGATCGCCTATTTTCATTCTGCAACACCATTATGGATTAAGTGGTTAATAAATTAATTCGAGAATAGTATCGCATAGAACTTGCTCTGACTTCAATCGTCTGCACTTGGGTCTTTCACCTGCCCATACATGGGCACCAAAGGGAAACAGACAGAAGGGTATAACAGGTACTCTGACAAAGCTCGGATTGGTGGTGCGACATACAGGTGTGATCTAGATGTGAGTATGCGGCCCGAACCTCTTGTAAAACAAAATGCCATGCAACTAGGCAGTATCAATACTATATCCCAGTGGCTCCCAAACCTTTCAGTCCGAGACCCAAAAGAGAGATTATTAGACGTTCCCAAATAAGAAATGGTATTTTTACTAGAGGCGTGACCCATAAAAATTGGTCCGTGACCAACAAATGGCTCCCAACCCACCTTTGGGGAACCACTGCAGCGCCCAGGGAGTAGATATGGTTAAGTGTCTTGCTCAGGGACACTTCAAACACAATAGACTGGCATGGGCAACAAACCGGTGACCTTCTGATTCCCATATGGCCTCTCTACCCATTGAACCCTGTATACAGTACATCCAACCATCAACAAGCCTACTGTATATTGTCTATATGTAGTCACATACCGTAGACAGATAGAACGAAGTAAGGTATTTATAGGAAAGTAAGGAAGGTAGATAGACCTGTACAAATGGCTAGCTATAGTCTTTTAACTGTTGTGTTTCTGTAGGGTTGTTTGTATAGTCTTCTGGGTGTTGTTTGTTTTTAAATGGGACCACAACGGAAACAAGCTTTGGCTTTGTTGGGGATTAATCCATTTTGGAGCTTTTAATTGGTAATATTGTGCTTTTCATTGTTGCCAATACAATATTCTATTCTAGAGAGAGAAAGAGAGAGAGGGATTATGGTCAGATGAGTTATTAGGAAAGAAAAACTACAGTACTCACTCGTGTGAGGTGGAGATGAAAATTAGCATTCGACAGAGGACAGAGCGAAGACTGAGAGAGAATATACAATATAAATCGCTACAACGAGCAGGTGCTTTTGAAAAGAATGTGTGAGAGAAACATAGACAAACAGACAGTCAGAGACATACAGTCAAATCCTCTGTGTCAATTTAACTCATGCTGCGTTCACCCTGGCAGCTACAAAGGCTTCTTTTTATTTTTTTAACCCATTAAGACCTGGAACCACTTTAACCATTATTTTATGCTTTAACTATAAAAGAAACTGCAGATTTCTTTTGCAAATCTTTGAAATATCTTTTTAAAGCGAACATTTGTAACTCAAATATTAGCTTCTGGGGGTGACGTCACCAGGAATGCTGGTCCCTGATTGGCTACAGGCGTAAACACAGACAGCTACGCGACAGAAACACACAAACACGCTACAACTCCCTACAAAAATGCTGAGTAACTTAAAGTTACACAGCAGCTTTGTATCTTTGTATCTTATGTATCTGCCAGTCTGAATGCAGCATAGTGCAGACATTGATTCTTTTTAATGCGTTGTGAATTAACCGCTTGTCCCTGTCACTTCATTGACAGTTGTCCAACAGGGGTCTAGGCCCCTCCTTTTATCCCTGAAAACTAAGCAGAAGACTGCATTCAGCCAAAAATAGACGATCTATAAGCTGTTGTTGATCGGCTATTTTCACTGAACGTTTGCCCCAGAATAGGCACACTTACGGTGTAGAATGAGCTGAATACGTGCAATGAGTTGGGAGACATAACAATCGAGGCATAATCCGGCCAATGGAGTGTTGTGTGGTTATATATAGCATTCTGGCCCAGCGCTCACTCTCTGCTGGGACTCAGGGTGGAGGATAGAGTGCTGCAAGGGGGGCCAGCGTCACTCTTTAAGCTCCCTGTCCCACAACCAAATACCTCTCCTCTCCGCTCGGCCGCTCTGGCACTGAAAGCAGCCACAGTTCATACTTTCCCAACATATCTATTTTGGTAAAATTGTGTAAAATAGCTTTATGTTTCTATAGGTCTAGTGTTTGTTCAGTAGCAGGGTCTCCGCAGTGTCTCCGGCTCTTCAGTAAACAGAACATTACCCGGTTGGGATTCCAATTGTATCGATTCAGGAAATAAGAACTCAGGATAGATAAGTGAAATTGGAAGTGTTGAAACAAGGACAAGATCAGACAAATGCAACCAAATGTATGAAGGGATCTCAACCTGAAAATGTATTTTCTGTATACTAAAGTGCTGTGGAGACTTGGAGACCCCTGAACAAACATTCAATAGAGTACTGAAGTCCTGATGTCCGCGGAGCGTGAAGATTCAAAATCCCATATTTTTTTTTTTTTTTTTTTTAAATAATGTAATATAACAACTCTGTTCCTACAAATCAACTGTAATTCTCAGGCTTAGAAACGACCTACCATTACACATGCGGACACCGGCTCAATTAAGCTTGGATTTATTTTTTCTGTAGGAGAGTAGCGTTGTCAGTTCTCAGTTGTTTCCACAACACAAACTAAATAATAACACACTGATAACAGCGGGTACCTCTGGAATGTTTTTTTGACAGAGCATGATGTGCTTCAGTGGGAACAATGAAATACGTGATCTCCTAGCGTAGATTTACTTCCAGATATCACTGCAGAATTAATTGAATTTTCTCCAAACGTAGACAGTATGAAATATAACCACGAATCACAATACAGAGCCACCTCCCTGACAGAATGCCTTGACTTTTATTTTTGGAACAGATTTGTTATATAATATGATTTTAAAAACGGTCTATTTTTTAAGGCAAAAAGGCCAAATGCCAGCGTAAAAATTCCTGCCCAGGTAGGTAGCCTTTTATTTTATTACTGTTTAGATAAATAAGTATTTTTTTCATCATCAGTTGATGCTTCCGTAACCATGAGTAAAATGCCAGGACATAGTTCTTAGAGTACGTGATGATGGTGATGGGATTTTGAATGATCATGGGGCCGTGGTTTTTGACGTCATACTTTGGTACACTATAGCAATGATTGCAACCGAAGGTCGTTGCGACCGAAGGTCGCAGTATACCATCCATGAGAAATGTCGCAGCCGTCTGTTTGGGTCAGTCCTTCCTTCAGTCAGTACACATTTTTACAGTCTATTGGTTCCCTTAACTGTGACATCACTCTGACATCATGCTCTGATGTCACTGTGATGTAGGGGAACCACTCTTAACAGAATGGGTTTGCTGCTCTGACATCACACTCAGGCTTCATGTCCCTTTTATGCCCATATATTTTATGCCCATATATAGTTGACAATGTGATGCCCATATATAGGCATTCCCAGATCACACTTGCAAATTAATTACAATCCTTGTCCGTTTAATGCCCAAATATGGAGATCCCTGTCCCAGTGTCATCAATACCAGTAAGACTCCCTAATCGGGAGATAAGCGACCGTAGGTGGACGAATAGGTAACGGCCCCGGCTCTCCCGGACGCTCCTAGGCCGAGTTAGGGCATTTTATGTGAGCTGCAGTGGAGGGGGTCCTCCACTGGGGGCGCCACCACTTTTGCATCCGTTCTGGAGCACCAGGAGTGGGTGGTCCCCAGGAATTCCCCGTGAGCAGCTCCGTGGGGGTGGTCATTTGGTCATTTTTGCACATTTGGTCATTTTTTTACACCTGGGGGTCCCCCAGAGACCTGGGGGTCCCTGGAGCTCCGGGGGTCCTTGGAGGTAGTAGTTTGGCAGGTAAGGAGTGTGTGTGCAAAAGTTGGCATGGATGGGGGCAACGGTTGTGGAGATATGAGCAGGGCAAAAGTGTGACGTGTGACGTATGACTCACGGACGGACATTTTTTTAAACCTGGGGGTCCCCCAGGGACCTGGGGGTCCCTGGAGCTCCGGGGGTCCTTGGAGGTTGTAGGTCACCCAGGATCATGTGTACCGATTTTTGTGACATTTGAAGAAAATATGTAGGAAAAGGTGCAAAAAGTGTGTTTTGGAGAAAATTCAAGATGGCGGAAAATCTATCCTGTCGCAAATGGGCGTGGCCTATATGGGGAGATGCGTCTTGACCCAAGGAATCCAGGGAAAAAAGAATTTTAATTTTTCCGATCTACGGTTCAAGAGTTACGGGGCAAAACGCAAAGTGGGCCGTTATAGCGCCACCATGAGGCCGAGTGATGTAATTATTTTTGGATTCATTCTTAAAATCATTATGAATCTCCTCTCCGAGGTTTGAAACTGTAGCTCCTATGGTTTACGAGAGAAAAATACTTGAATGTGAGTTTTTGCAATTCCCATTATAAGTCAATGGGGAAAATTAATTCACTAATAAATTTATATCAATTAAACTATAGAACCTTTCTCTTAGCAAGTTACTAGCACACGATTCCCGAGTAAGCCGGTCGATTTGACATATGGCGCGAGTGTGTGGTGCAAAAACTGTGGGAGGAGTAGCGTGCCAAACTTTGAGGCTACATACAGACAGACACGGACGGACGGACGGACACACACACGGCCACGTATAGGGAGCTTGTGTTCCACACAGCTCCAAAAAGGGCTTTATCTATGAATGAGGTGAAAAGAACGCCAGGGAAGCAGAGATCTGATTGTTTTCACGGCGACACTTTACCGCGATGGTCGGCCGCGGTTTGGATTTTAGTTTCGCGAGCATTTGTAAACAAATGGATTTTCAAAATAAAGCGTGAGTGAACGGCGGCAGCAGCAACAGCTAGAAATGTTATAAACCTGAGCATCCCATGTGTTAAGGGCATTCCCAGATCACACTTGCAAATTAATTACGTCCTTGTCCGTTCTATGCCCATATATGGAGATCCCTGTCCCGATATCATCAATATTAAGGGCATATTTGGTAATGCCCATATGGGCATGTTCTGCCAATCTTAACAGGCACTGTTGAGTGCAATGATTGCTATAGTGTACCAAAGTGTACCAAAAGTATAAGTCAAAAACATCAAAGTAGTAAGGGAGTTTGTTGTCAGCTGGTTATTTTCAGCCTGTAAGGATAGTATCTAGTTATTCCACCCTGCACACATCAAAACATTTTCGCCTAGAATGACATGATGACCTGGGATGTTTGTAACTGGCTAAGAACTAAAGCATATAAAAAAAAAGAAAAACTTCTCCCTTTGAAATCGGAGCTGCACAATATTGACAAAAAGAATCATGATTCATCATGTTTCTTCAAAACACACTACACTGGGATCACAGCGGGAATGTAATAAAAGCACAGCAATTTGTACGTAATTATGTTTTCAGTGATAGAAAAATACAAAAACAAAACACTTTCCCCTGTTAGAAGTTTTTGCCACCTGCAATTTGGAAATAGCAACAAATTATTATAATTTCTTTTTTAAGTGCTGGTTTGCGAGTTGTTTATTCTCTTGTGAAGTTGTGGAGCTGGATGGATAGATTTATCATCAAAAGTGTTAAATCGACTACAGTGGCTGTGGATGTTTTTTCTCATAGGGAGTTTTACTAAAACTAAAACAACTGACACTGTACAAAATAAGAAGTAAGATATAGTCAGAAAGAAAGAAAGAAAGAAAGAAAGAAAGAAAGAAAGAAAGAAAGAAAGAAAGAAAGAGAGAAAATCCAGTGGACCAGTCATTAACCACTTAAACCCAAAATAGCCAATCGACAATTAAGCTTGTCGATCGGCTATTTTCAGCGAAAGCTTTCCCCATAAAATCATAAAATACACTAGCATAGAGCCCTGAGGGACTACATTTGGGGTTTAAGTGGTTAAAACATTTGAAACTCTAGTGCATTAAATTAAACTAATGCATTAAACTAATGCACTGGTGTGGGCAAACCTTGCCCACACCAGTCTCTTGACTGTGACCTTGACATATTTGACCTTCCCAACCCAAAATGTAATCATCTCAATTTAATAATGTGTAAGTTAACAAACTGAGTAATGCACCATCCGCACTATAACTATAGGATCTTGTTTTAGAAATCTTCACTACAACTATGATGTCATTATATAGTTATACTGCTTGGTGTGGCCCTTAAGAATATTCTATCTATGGCATATTCATATCCATTTTCTTTATAATGACCAAAGGTCCCAGATTAGCTGAGGAAGGAATATATTGTGCTGATTACTTGGATTAAGAGCTAGGCTGATATAAAAGAAAAACACATAGTTGTAAAATGATATGGAAATGATATTCATATAAAAGATAAACATACATTTTGATGACAGTGCTGACAAAATATTAAGCTATCTATGAAATCTATATACAATGTGTAGTAGTGGGGGTCCCTGCTTCATCTCTCTCCCAGCTAGGGGTCCTTAGTCTGAAAAACTTTGAAGACCCCTGCTCTAGAGCAGCATTGAGGCAGAACCACAAAACAGAATCTCAAATACGGTAACAACTACTTAGAGGCTATAATCAAATAAGATCGATCACACACACACACACACACACACACACACACGCACACGCACACACACACACACACGCACACGCACACACACACGCACACGCACACACACACACACACACGCACTCACGAACGCACACACACGCGCGCGCGCAAGCACACAAACCACATCCCCAACGACCACAACTCTCACCATATGAAACCTCTGTAACATCTAATTGGGGAGGGGACAGCAATTTCAGCAAGGGCTCTGGGAGCTCGCCCTTCCTCGCAATTGTGTCCCCAATTAGACATGCTGACCTCAATCAACTGTATGTTGGACATTTGTCCCCAAACGTGACCTACACAGTATGTCAGGAATACACACACACACACACGCGCGCGCGCGCGCACATGCACACACACAGACACACACACACACGCACATGCACACGCACACCTACAGACATACACGTTCACGCATGAGCTGTGACAGTGAGGTGATGTATGACGCGATGGCTCATTGTGTGAGCCAAGGTCATCCACGGAGGGAAGGAATCCTTGACACTAATCTCACCCGTGATCCATGGACGCCTCCCTCTCTCTCTTTCTGTCTCTCCATTTCAATTTACCTTCCTGTACCGGCTGCAGTCTTCACGTCTACAGCAGTGGTTCTGAGCCTGTCGGTCGAGGACCCCCAGGGTGGTCCCCACAGGATGATGTGGTCCCCAGATGACAGCGAAGTGATTTTAGGGACTTTTAAAACCTTTTTAATACACACACAAAAAAAGAAAGAAAAAGACCATTACTGCATCAAAAGTGATCAACAACAAACTATATAATAAAAAATTGTCAAATTACATAAGAAAGAGGCAATCATTTTGAAAATAGAACGCGAGGCGCTGTGACCTTGTAGATCGGCTATTTTCACAATATTTATCTCTGTAGAACCAAGTTAAATTACATTCTCATCTCCTACATCAGGGGTTTTCAAAGTGGGTGACGGGGCACCCTGGGGTGCCGTGACGGCAGTCCAGGGGTGCCGCGAGATCATTTGATAATATTTGGAATTTATTTGGACACTTAAAAAATATTTAGTATAATTTTAAACTTGAATTACAAAGTTGTTTTCAGTCAGTTTTAACCAAAATGGCTATTATCTCAACGTTTTCCTCGCAACATAATCACTAAAATATCATCACTGTCAGGCAGAGACCTCTGTCGCAGCCAATCTACAAGCACACAACGCCTCGCATCGTTGGGGGGGGGGGGGGGGGGGGCCTCACGGCCTGAAATGGTTCACATCATGTATTCACATCAAGCTCAAATATATAAATATTGATTACAAGGTACACAGAATGACACCAAAATTGTCCGGCAACATGCAACACAGATGTCTACAAATTATGTTCCTGTCAATACGAGTATTGTCTGTGATGGGATTTTGGTTTAATTCCCATATTTGTATATTCCTTTTCCAGAAGACGTTTCCACCCACAGAGTAAAACCACAGTTTGTCAGAGTCAATGAATATCCCATATTGATTTGAAGACACAATAAAGGGAGACCACACCGGGGAATATGCGTTTTTTGATAAGTTATATTGAAAATATAGTCAGAGTTCAAAGTACTGTACAGCAAGTACAGTAGAGTATTTTTCACCCATAGCTTCTCTGAGTCTAAAGCATAATGATTTTACAGATATATGGAGTTACAGAATACATTAGTCACATTCTGATTGGACAATTAAACATAACATGGATATCAGATGTTTTCGTGTTGTTGGGCCCAGTAGCCAGGCCAGATATCATGGCTTGACAATATCATTTTGTTATCCTGTGTCCTGGGCAGTCTGACATTTATTGAGATATCATTTCCCTGGTCAACATCTTTGTACAGACCTGGAGTGGAGACATCTCGACAAGGGAAAAGACAGGGACAAATCAATCCATACTGTAAGGCAATAAGGTATTTATATATAAAAATTAAATTGAAATGTTCAAATACATCACCAAAAAGGGGACACCAGTTGTGTCAGTTTGTTCTGTTAGGGGAAACAGATTAAACCTGTTGAGGATTGGAATCAACATTAATTCTCCAAACACATTCCCTCCCGTTTGGCACAGCCAAAAATTGAAAATTGGGTGTGACAAAAATTGTTTTGTTGATGTTTGGATAATTTGTTAAAATATGGTCTAGGTGGTCATTTACTGTACGGAAGTACAGTACATCAGGACATGACAGTGATTCAGAGTGAGCTACCAGGCCTGTGGGCCTGTGGGGTGGAGTGTACCATAACAAGATAGGCTTTTCCAAAACAACCGTTAGTGAGGCCTACTGAAGGCCTCTCTATTAACTCACTGAACGCCATAAACGTCTTATACGTCTTTGGACCTCGGTGCCATAAACGTCTTTTACGTCTTTTTAATTAATCAAAAGTTTTATCATTTTTTCATAATTGTAATTTCAAAAAAATCGCTCTAGAAGTTGGCCATATGCCTCCGTGACCTGAGCGATACGGCCGATTTGACTGTAGCACCAGTGTAACACAGTCCGGCGGAAAATCGGTATAGCCGAAGATTGGTTCCGGCCGTTTAAATGTTATCTAAAACGTTCGTTTATACACTTTCCCGTGCATCCCTGACGAACTATAAGTACTCAAAAAACGCAGAAAATTCTCAGGATTCCAGCGGTGCCATCCATTCTTCTCTACCTATCCTTGATCGCGATCGCCAGGGTTCCGAAGTGTTATAGCATGCTAGCTAAAAGGCCTGGCCAAAATGTAAACAACAGGCCCAAACCAAAAAAAAGATGGACGTCTTCTTCCTTCTTCTGTTAGTTGATCAGATAGTAGGAGACCACCCTCTGGTGGTTTTCAAATGGTATTGCACTCCAGATTGCACACAGGGCCCATCACAGCACACACATATGATGATGATCAAGACATCTTACACATGTTCTATTGAAGCCCAAATCTAATGATAGGATATATATATATATAAATATACATGTTTTCCTTTGTAAGAGGGGTAGTGTGGCTTTCGATAGAAGCATAGATTTATATATGTAATTTAAGTACAAAATATGATTTTGGCCCCCATAAAAAGGCAAAATTAAGCAAAATGGCTGGCACCAGTTTTGTAGATTTTGAATAAAGGGTGGCATTCACTGAGTTAAAAAGGTTAGAAAACCAGAAAATGAATGAAACTTAAAGAAATAAAATAAGAAAAATGAAATAGAAACACATAACATAATCATAATGTGTAATCCCGTATAAGCCCAGTAGGGTTGTAATAATTGTGGAATTTGACTGAAAAGGTTTGAATGAGCCCAGCCATATAAATTGTTTTTGGAACGGTCTCAGCCTGCTGGGGGAGTAATCAAAGTGCTTTTACTCAATCAAAGTACTTTTACTCAAGTAAAGAGGATAAGGGATTACCCAAAATAAACCAAGAAAGATAAATTAAAGGTCGAATAAAACAGGGCAAGGTTGAAAATAGAAATAATAATAATATTGATAATAATGATTATGGACATGATTCTGATAAGACTCTCTCCCTCTTTAACCCATAACTGCAGTTTATGTGTTAAAGATGGATTTTGGCGGAGACTCTGTGAGGCTATCAGTTGTTTTTTTGTTATGTTCTGAAAGGAATGAAAAACAATTCCCAACAGAGTCAGTCAGGGCAGTTGTTTACTCGTTCTCTGTAAGAGGAACGGTTTTCAGGAGGACAGGAGAAAACTGGTTAAAATGAAATAAACAGTCATGAAATTAAACTGGTTAAAATAAAATTGAAATAAAACAGTCAGTCAGTCAGTCACCTGATCTGCCAGAAGTGGTAGCGAGTGTCTGATAATCAGTCAGTTAGTCAAGTTGGTAGCGAGTTGGTGAGGTTTTCACCTATACCTGTTCTGCCATGTCATTAGTCCGTCCTGTCCCCTAAAATAAAATAAAGCCCACCTGTCATTGATGGGAAAAAAAAATTATTAAGACGTTAGGGGCATCACATAGAAACATTCAAATAAACCCAAGCGTTGGTTGTTATCAGTACGAGTGTAGTCATAACAAGAGCGAATGAGATCCCTTTTGAGAGAGAGAGAGAGAGAGAGAGAGACACCAAGACCAAAGGTCATATGTGTAAATAATTCCTAGTTTTGCAAACCAGGCAAGTGGGTTAGAACAAAAACAAAAAGAAAGTGAGACCCTTTTCGAGAGAGAGAGCAAGGTCAAACACAGAGTAAAAATGCAGAGAAGCGACTTGTGGCTTCTCAAAATAAAATCCCCTCATAGTTTTTTTCAAAATAGAACAATAATAAACCATAAACCAAAATGTAAGCATCGGTCAAGCGAGCGCGGGCAAGCAGAAGCGCAAGCGAGCCAGCAGCATAAGCAAGATAAGCACAGAACACATGAATTCCGTAGCACTGCTCACTTCACCTTGGCCTGATTTTTTTTCTCTTCTTTCATAATAGACAGACCAAAAATGTAACCAGGGGAGAAAAATAGGATTAGAGAGGATTAGACAGACAATATATCATACATTTAACACTAATAAAAGGGTTTGTCGGTCAGAACTTGTTTTTTTTGTTTTTTTTTCAGAAGTCGTACTTAGTCAAAAGTAAACAAAATATAGTACCATCTGGACGTCCCCAAGGTCAAAAGAGTGTTTGTTCTTTTCGGGACATTGTAATCCAGAAAGTCACGTAGCAGATCTACAAGCTCACAACGCGTCCCATCGCGTTGTGAAAGGCAGTGCCAGCCAAGTTCGGCTGGGGGGGGGGCATTGTCAAGCCCTTCAGAAAACATTGTTTGCGTTGTCTGTTCCTTCCTAATGAGGTTTGCAGATCTACAAGCTCACAACGCGTCCCATCGCGTTGTGAGTGAAAGGCATCCAGTGGCAAATAATGTCCGATTTCTCCGCAGCTCCGCACATATCCATTGAAATGTTCCAGGAAATGATTGGGTCAGGGTATTAACATCTCATCCGTGTGGGTCCAGGTTTTACACGATAAAAACACTGCTTCTCGGAGCAGGGGGCTTTTTTTTTTTCTTTTTTTTTTTTAGCTTGAAAAAAATTTTTCTTGGGAGCGTTGAGATAAAAAGCTCCTGTATTCAACATCTCAGAGTGGCCTGAGACGGAAATTAAATAAAATAAAATAAGATAAGACTGAGACGAAAACAAAGACGTGTAAGCGTAAAGCATGAAGATTTCCGTCAGAACGTTCTGTTCTGGAGCATAAAGGAAATCTAACAATTAAAATAACCACGCTATTTCTTATGTGATTAAGTAGCTGGAAACAGCTATTATTAACAAAATAACCACGCGATTTGTTATGTGATTAAGTGGCTGGGTTATTGCACTGGCCAAGAGATCTCCCTTCAGAACAATTGCTTTTGTCCTGGCTAAACTTAACGAAATCTTGTAAAGATTTCCTTCAGGACAGAAATAACTTCTGTCCTGGCTCAACTTAACAAAATATTGTAAAGATTTCCTTCAGGACAGAAATAACTTCTGTCCTGGCTAAACGGAAGTCTCGTGCTTAATAACACCAACTAATATGGACCAGCAATATCTGTGACCAACAGTCTGCTATGTCCTCAGAACAGGAAACCTCAGCTTCTATTCTGTTACCCAAACGTGCAACAAAAAGCGACAAAACCAATATACTAAAAACATTAAACATTAAAAACGCAGCTGTGTTAAGAGCTAGCTAGACTCTAAGACAGCAGGTATAAACATATGACCTGGGTTCTGTTGAATTAGGACTTAGTGTGTGAGAATGGAGCCCGCCTCTCAAGTCTCTGTGCGGAGAGATGAGGGGAGAGAGACTGTCTGTGATGTGGAACGGTGTGCAGCCGCCCAGCGCAGCTGTGCCAGAGCCATACCTGGCCACCTCCATTTCGGCTTTCTTCAGACCGTTGTGAGATTTTATCGATATGTTGATGTGGGAGAGAGTCATCATATCCGAATTCCTTTCTCCATATGGGCAAAAATGGTGCAATTGTAGGGCACCTAGAAACAACCTGTTTCTATCTTAGCCATTAAAGCTGTTATCAGTTCATTCTCCAAGCTTTGAAGAGACGCTTCAAACTCAAAGGTGTTGTTCCGTTTGTAAAAAGGTTGTTTAGATTTCGGCAGGTGTTTTCTGCCTTCCTGTGCATTTCCCATTTTGCAGCTGGTCGGGTAGGTGGAGGATGAAATAAAAGCTAGTTTGCTTGCAGGGGAAACGTCTGATAATATCCTCGGCTGGTTGTTACTAGCAGAGATGAACGAAGTGGGATTCCAAAACAAACTGTCCAGCAGCTGTATCGAATCCATAAACGTCAAATCAGTAGAAATCCGTAACTGGTTCTAGCAGCGGAGAAGAAAATGAGTCCAACAAAGTTGAGTCCCCAATATCTCCTCGGAGCTAATCCGGCAATCGAATGGGCCATTTGATGGGATTTTGGTTTAATTCCCATATTTGTATATTCCTTTTCCAGAAGACGTTTCCACCCACAGAGTAAAACCACAGTTTGTCAGAGTCAATGAATATCCCATATTGATTTGAAGACACAATAAAGGGAGACCACACCGGGGAATATGCGTTTTTTGATAAGTTATATTGAAAATATAGTCAGAGTTCAAAGTACTGTACAGCAAGTACAGTAGAGCATTTTTCACCCATAGCTTCTCTGAGTCTAAAGCATAATGATTTTACAGATATATGGAGTTACAGAATACATTAGTCACATTCTGATTGGACAATTAAACATAACATGGATATCAGATGTTTTCGTGTTGTTGGGCCCAGTAGCCAGGCCAGATATCATGGCTTGACAATATCATTTTGTTATCCTGTGTCCTGGGCAGTCTGACATTTATTGAGATATCATTTCCCTGGTCAACATCTTTGTACAGATCTGGAGTGGAGACATCTCGTCACAATGGATTAGTTATCAGATCAAAACAAAATAACCTTGACACTTTTAAAACTGAAAGTGTTGTCTAACACTAAAATGTAATTTCATATTGATATCAATCAATCCTTATCCATCAGTCTGCATCTTGCTTTGGGTGATAAAGTATTGCATAGGAAGGCGGTAGTCCCTGTTCGGGCTTATCTGGAGACTGGCAAACTACATATCCATAATCAGTGACTCCTGTCACTATCTGTCTACTTCTGCGTGCCGTTGGGGAGGCTGTAGCTGAATGGTAATGACTCGCAGGTTTGGCATCTCTTATTCAATCGCTAACTAATAGGTTAACCTTACGTGTCCATCCCGGGGGAAACTGACATAATTGCTTTATTTTCACGTCTTCATCAACATGAGTATGTACTTGATTTGTATGTCAAGTACATCAAGAAGTCAAGGAAGTGAGTGTGTGCTCTGGAGAGCTGAATTGAACATGTTTCACCACCAGTGAAATGTTCTAATCTAAATCAAAGACCCCCAGTTTGATATGCATTAGGACACGGAGCTCCATTTAATACGATTGTATAGTATATCTCTGGAATCTCAATGTACATCGAGCGGTAACACTAATATACAGTTTTTACCGACTAGTAAGGGTCAATTTGGTTCACTCCTAACTATCAATCAGTTACCTGTACCTACAGTAATAGACCAGGGGTAGGCAACCTTAGGCACGGGTGCCAACATTGGCACAGAGGAGGGTGATCACTGGCACACTGGCAGAAGTGCGAGAGAGAGGATTTTCATTTTAAAATCAAATATTGTTTTAAACGTGGTCAATTAAATTAAGTCACCTAATTTGCAGCAGATTTCTCCAAATTACACCCTGCACATAATCTACATTCATTAAAACATAGTCTGACAACTATGGCAATTATAATACACTGTGATCATTGCAAAATCTTGAAAATATCATAAAACTTAACCTTATAAGTCATTACAAGATGCTTTATAATGTGTTATGATTTTTGTTATGTTATAAAGCATAATTATTCATGAGTTCTTATAAAGTGTTATAAGCTGATTATAATGCTGTATAGGTATGTTTATAATGTATTATTTATAGACATGGAACACATAGTGAGTGTTAGCATTCATGGTCCCATAATAGCTTTGTCTGATTGGCTCAACAGCAGATTTGAAATGGGTGTGGCCACCTTCTACACTACTGTTACAGAGTAACAGAGACAATGGAACCACTGAGAGGAGGCCTCAAGTACGCTCAATGGAGGAGGACACACCCACCAACAGCCTTGGGGAGACGGAATGTGCGAGCGTGTGTGTATCTTGTGTGAATGCAAGAATATCTACAGTGCATGTACGACGTCTACATATCGTCGTTGTCAGGCAGAAACCTCGTACAGTATCTCGTATATCTTTATTTGTAAAATAAAGCCCTGCTTCATCATACAAAACTAGTCAAAATAGCAGATCTACAAGCACACAAGGCCTTGCGATGCGAGGCGTTGTGTGCTTGTAGATCGACAATTTTCACTATTTTAAAGTGTTTTTTAAAATAATAAAAAAGGACGCTTTTGGACATAGAAGGTTTGGTGGTGTGTGTCACAGCTCATCCGTGAATGTGCATGTCTGTGATTGTGTGATTGTGTGTGTGTGTGTGTGTGTGTGTGTGTGTGTGTGTGTGTGTGTGTGTGTGTGTGTGTGTGTGTGTGTGTGTGTGTGTGTGTGTGTGTGTGTGTGTGTGTGTGTGTGTGCGCGTGTGTGCATTTGAGGGCCATAGAGCAGGCCTAGGGAACATGGAGGTGAGGGGAGAATAAACAGGTGCCTTCTGCAGAGCGATTAGCAGAAGGAGGGATGAAGTCACTAGGGGAAATTGACAAGGAGAAGAGGAGAGCAGAGAGGGGCGGGGAGGGAGATGGGAGACGAGGAAGAGGGTGATGAAGAGAGATGAGCAAGATGAAAGGGCACAAGGGAATGTGGGTTAAGTGTGGCGTCACCCTGCTTTCCAGTAGACATGTAGTGACAGAATGTCAGAATATATATTTCGTTTCTTAATCAAGCCACTTCTCACAACATAGGCAGAATACAGATTCTGAACGGTATCCATATAGGCTATCCATGATTTCTTATCCACGAGATATGATGCAGGGTACTCAGACGCCAGGAATAATTTATGAGGTTTTATTTTTCAGGTTTGGCAATTATTCAGTTCAACAGGATCCATACCTCAGTATGGTACACCATTCTGTGTCGTCGTTGTGTTCAATTTAGAGAGAACAATTTAATTCACTGTTCTTTTACCATATCCACAGGAATAAAATACAAATGTATATATACTATTACTATATCCCGGAGTCCATGTTTGACACTGTTGGAGCAGAGGTTAACCCATTACTTCCAAACACAGACACAGTTGTGACTTGTGAGAGCATATAGTTCCTTCGGCTGTGCCTGATATCCTCATGACAGTTTCCATCATCATTGTAGCGACATACAATTCCTTCTGGATAATAGCTGGATTTTTCACATGCTCTGGCAATCTCCATTCTTTAACCTGCAGCACTGTAGAAGGCAGATCCTTCAATCTGAGAACCGTGGCCAGGCCAATTCTTTTTTCGATCGATACCTGGAGTAATGGTTGTTCAGCTTGCTCACGGTATCTGTCTTCAACTGTGTGCGGGACATGTACCGAGGCTAAACTTAGCCTCATGGGCTTGACAGTCAACGAGGTGAGACACTTGTCTCACCTCTCTGTCGTCTCTTTTTTTCAATTCATCAGGTCTATCTGGGCTGAGAATCCGGCTCTTGTAGGAAAGCTTTGTATTCCACCTACCACACAAATTCAAAGCTATGGGGTTATTTGTTGTTTATATTCAACCCCCAACCTAATGTCGATCTGGCAAACAAATTGCTACTTCAAGCTACAGTATGAGCACAGTGCAAAAATAAATATACACAGGCTGCTCTCATCATTTGTTTGGTGATTTTAATGAAGCATCTCAGAGGAAAGTATTGCCTAAAATGTCAATGCTAATCCACCATTAAAGATGTGAACATATTATTCATTAGAGCACTGTTTTGGAAATCAGATCAATCATCTGTGTTCATCCTGCCTGGGTTGCTCCTCCTGTCTGCCTCATCAAAACGGTTCATCGTTGGTCTGAAGACACCGGGCTAGTTTTTCAGAGCTGTTTTGATAATATGGACTGACAAGTTTGTCATGACGGAGGGGGTTATCTATGAGTAAGCTGATAGCGTCTTATCAGTTATCAAAACGTGCACAGATGACATAATCCCCACAAAACTATCACAGTTTACTCTAACCAAGGTGGATTGATAACACTGTGCAAGAAGCACTTAGTTTTGAGGGACACCATGTTTACGTAAGGGAACTAGATACCACTTATGGTCCGTTGCCCTGACTATAGATCATCTTCCATCTGCTCCTTGGTTACAGTGAAACGGTATGTAATGGTACATATGGCCATTTATCAACATCTTTTAGACTTAGAGGAATGTTCTCCACAGAAACCATTGACTTACTTTATTTAAGCTCTGTATCTCTGCTTTGAACCTTCTGTTTCTCCAATGCCTCAGTACAAACCATTAAAAATCTACCCGGGTCCATGAACACAATACTGTAGGCCTCCTTTGTTGCTCTTCTTGGATTTCACTCTGACAGGCCTGATAGCAAGCACACATTTGTCTCCAGCCCCAGCGCACTGCAGACACTCATGATGGAAGGGTGCAGACAGACTAGCGGCATTTCTTTCATTGATGGCTGCATCTGCTCCATGTGTTCTCTTTGCACTTTAGTTTTGTTTTGAGAAGTGTACTGCGCCCTACTGAGAACAGCCTTCGTATGTCATTCTCTTTTTACATTATTTGCTCGAGTGACCTTTAAAGAGGCAGCCAAAGCAAAATATTGTTTTCTTCAGAAAATCAACTCTGTCCTTGCGTTTTTTTTCCTCCTCTGAGCTTGCGACATTCTTCCAAGTGTGTGATTCTTAAAAAGGGAATTATAAACAAATAAACAAACAAAACACAGCTCATAAAGGCATGTTTGAAAGATGCAGCACCAATGTTAAAAGCTGGTAGCTATTGTACTTTTTTCTTCTTTCTTTGGTTGTTTTGTTTCCTTGTTCTTGTACTTTGTGTCTTGTTAGCTGTCAAGATCTCCAAAGAATGGATAAGACATGATCCTTGCTTGGTGATCAAAGGGGTTTACTAGTTCTGTGAACCTTGTGATCCTTCTCCATCACACTCTTATCTTGGACGGAAATGGCCCTCATACTCAATTGCAATCAACGTCTGAGCTCACCAAGAAACAATGAGCTCTTAAAGTTTTTCCATCTTCAGACTTTATCAGTGGCCACTTCAATGCCTTTTCCTTTAAAGCCGTAGAAATCTTCAACTGCTTTCCATACGTGCAGTGAAGCAGCCACACAGCCTCTGGCTATCCATGATCTGCAGGCATAAGGGAGCTACTGGTACTGTGGTTGTCCTCTGGTATACTGCTCCAAAGACGTGTCAGCACTGCTGTTGGCTATCGAACCAATGGCATGATTAAAAGCTCTCATAAAGGATCTGAACTACAGAGGCTCTCCACGGAACAGTGTCACATCTGTCTTTGCGAGCATCTTCGTAATGTCTTTCTGTTGTTGCATCAGCTGATACATCTCTCTCACACTGTCATCATGTTGGCATTGAGTATCTGACTTGCCCTGGCCCTTTCTGCGGTTCTGCTTGGGCAAAGCACCAGATGGCACACATGGGTCAACTACCACAGGAAATGCGCACATCTCTCTTCCTTTCTGCTTAGTGGGTGGGAGGCTGATCAGGCTTCCATTATCCATTATCATCATTTTAAGATGTCATCGCCTGTAGAGGATTTGTCACATCTTTGTTCCTGCCCACTTTCTTCTGGTGTTCTTTACATTCTTCATACAGTACACTTAATAGTAGCATTGGCTGTTATTAGAGCTGTTACAATCTCGAATTGTTCAAGTTGTTCTTCTTTGCTCTGCCTGAGCAATCAAGGCAGCTGTGCTGGTTTCTTCTTTCATCTCTAACGTGGACACAGATGACACTTTTGACACATAAGATGTCACATTGGTGTCACCTCTTCATCAGATATGGTAGGCTGAATCCATGTTAGTCAGAAATGGTTGGCATTGATCTTCTTTAGTCTGGAACCAGAAACCTCCTTTTCATCTTCTCTGAGATATAGCAGTACTGAAGAATTAGCTCTAAAAATGTTAGTTTCTTATAAGCGTTCATTTCCTTTTGCACAAGGTAATTTGCGGTAAATTAGGCTAACTACAATATCAATAAGAAGCAATATTTCATTTGATTTTTGCTGTTATAAAGTGACTCCAGGAATGGACCATTGCCTATTTCTCATCCACCATTGGCAGTGGGAATTGCATCGAATGTGAGAACAATATTAGAGATTTAACTGATAAAAATGATACACTTTTCTTCGGGTTTGTCATAGCTCAAATCCTCATCCCAATCCAAATAACACTCCTTACATAGCTGACTTAAAAGAAAATCTCCTGTAATGATTTCACATCAAACCATTCATGATGTCTCATTCATACCGGTTGGTGCCTTTATTTGCTAACTGGAAGTGATGAGACAAAAAAAATTATAATAGCAAGAACTGTAACACGATAAAATGTAAGCTGATAAATGAATAATCTGTGTGGGGTTCTCTCGACCGGTTGGATAAAATTGGTTTCCTGACCTGAAAATTGAATTTTAGTCTTTATAGGCTACCAAAGAGTTGGAAAGAGACAGGGAGACGTGTGTGCTGTTCCTGAACAAACACTCTATATGATTGCTATCAGAATATAGAGATTTAACTTTGTTCTTTATTTATATTTTGTACAAAACATGAAATAAATACTGCCTTTAAATGTAATGGTGGAATGTCAGTATAGAGTAGGCCTATGCTATGTTTAGTTAAGCCTCTGATGTGGGCTGTAGTAATTGATTCACAACATATGATGCAGGCTATTCATTCAGACTGCAGGAACAATGATGATGTTGATTTATTTTTCATGTTTGGCAATTATTAGCCTTCAACAGAATCTGTGAGGTTCTAGGGCTAGGCTCTTTATACAGTATATTTAAATACATGCACGGTATGAAGATCTAAACTGACTGATTATGTAAAATAATAATTCTCTATATTCTTAGTTTCACTACAGCCTATTCACTGGAATAAAATACTAAATTGTATTGCCAACACAATATATAAATAGCTTGTATCCAGCTGGTTTGGGATCTTCCAGTCTGTGACAAAGAGTTATTTAATGCTAATTAAATGAAATTATCATTGTGTCAGCCAGCGGGAGATGGATATACTGCACTGTATGTGGGCTCGCTGGCAGGCTGCATGTGGGCTGGCTTCCATTCTACACTGCAAGTTTGACTTATGTTTCTCTGTTGATTTGCATTTGTGCCTGGGTGGTGTGTCTGAGAGAGTTTGTACACTCCAGTTATTGCAAGGCAAAGCCATGCATGCGTATACTGTATGAGGGGTTCCCAGCTCTCCTCTATTATTTACAAAATGCTCGATTCCTTCCTCTCTTGCCTTACATTTCACCACTTTCTCCATCTTCTCAGTCTCTCCCCCTCCTCGTCTAGACCACCTCTAATGGGCTGGTGTTTATTATTCACCCACTGTGCCTCTGTGCTTATCTCTATTCGTGTCACTTCATCTGTCCCTTTATCTTCACACTATAGACTGTCAGTCTGTCTGTGAGACATGACGTTGCCCAGGGTATCCCCACAGATGCACACTTTTTTTTACCCCATTGTTAACCTGGGAGTTTGCTACCTCTCTCTGGGGAATCGTCTTACCCATGGCACTGTCTGGTCCAGGTCTGGCCGAGCTAGAGGAACTTGTGCTAGACTGACACCTGCTGGCAACGATGTGGTATCGCGTCTGGCAGTGGCATTTGATGGAATGCCAGTTGGCATCAAAGGGAATTTTCCCCTCAATCTGCTGTGTGAGGAGAGAATGCTCTGTCAAAGTATGCAGGTGCTCATCCAAGCCTCCAGTGACTGCTTGGTATTTCAGCTCGATGACTTAATGATTTCTGTGAAAACAAATATTTCACCGTATTTGTTTTGGTCGTGGGCACAGCTGGCTGCATGCGTGCGTGCGTGCGTGCGTGCGTGTGTGTGTGTACACACACGTGTACTTCTACACGTGCTGTGGTTGTGTGTGTGTGTGTGTGTGTGTGTGTGTGTGTGTGTGTGTGTGTGTGTGTGTGTATGTGTGTGTGTGTGTGTGTGTGTGTGTGTGTGTGTGTGTGTGTGCGCGTGTGTGCCTGTGTGGCTGTGGGTGTCCATTTAATGAGGCAATTAATTTGCAATGGTCATTGCTTAGTTGCTCATTATGCCAGGGAAAGATATTGACAGCGAGCAAGAGAGAAAGAGAGAGAGAGACAGGCACACAGTGAGAGACAGACACAGAGCTGACAGAAAGATGCAGACAGCCAGAGAGAGACAGTGTGTGTGTGTGTGTGTGTGTGTGTGTGTGTGTGTGTGTGTGTGTGTGTGTGTGTGTGTGTGTGTGTGTGTGTGTGTGTGTGTGTGTGTGTGTGTGTGTGTGTGTGTGTGTGTGTGTGTGTGTGTGGTGGGGGTGGGGGGGCTCATGAATGATCCTGCAGGATATTAACTGTGCAACGAGGAGATATGAGCAAGTACTGACTCATAGACTCCTGTGAGGATGGGAGGAAGAGAAGAGAGGTAGGAGGGGAGTATGGGGTATGGATTATGGATGAGATCATAATGAGAGTATCGAAAGGTAGATTGGGGGGAAAAAGGTGTGTAAAAAGATAGAGATCAAGAGGGGAACTGAGAGAGAGACACTTCAGAGAGGGGGTGTAAGAGAGTGGGCTGCTGGAAAGAGAGAGGGGGAGAGAGAGAGAAAGACAGACAGACAGACAGACAGACAGATCGAGAGCGAGACAGAGAGACGTAGCTTAAGGGAGGGGAAAGGAACCGCTCATTCCAGGGTTTGGCAGGATTCCAGGCTGTCTGGCACTGATTCTGATGGCCTCCTGTTATTTCAGCCTCACCTCCAGACTTGGCTGTTGGGCCCCACAGCTGCCCCTTTAACTGCCTGATCACAACTCTGTACACACACAGCTCAACCCATCATGGCACCAACTGCATGGCCTCAGCATGTATTTATTTATTTTTAGAGGTCAAGACAACTACAGCACATATCACTGATTTCATTCTATCTCCCCACTCCCTCCTTTGACTGAAGAAGAGAAGCCTACTAACACTCAGGCTCTTTATGTCACCAACAATAACGACAAAATAAAGGCTACGTTCCGCGCAAGTGTGTCCGGCCTCCCCTGAGAGGTGGGGGCACACCTTTTCTCAGCCCAGAGCCAGTTTTTTTCTGTGGAAGGCTATGTGTGGAAATTTGACATTCTTTTACCCTAGTAGTGGATGTTGGGGGGCGCCTGGAAACATTCCACAGGGGGACAATAGGCCATCAAAGGACCCCAGAGGACATTCCCTTGCAGTTCATGTACCTAAATCTATAACAGCAACAGGTTACACAGCCAGAGCAACACCCTGGCAGACTGTCACTGTACTGGTTAGTTCTCAACTGGTTTCCCACCAGGACCTGATTTTCTTTAGTGTTGACTATGAAGTCAGGAGGACTGTCTGACACATACAACCTTCCTACCAGTAAGACGCCTAAGGGCGAAAAGCAACCTCGCCACCTGTCTTGGCCATATATGGATTTTGTTAGTGTGGTTCTCCTAACAGGGCATCATCTGGGATACAATCCCTTTTATGCCCATATATGGAGATCCCTAGCAGAATCCCTTTTATGCCCATATATGGAGATCCCTGCTCTGACTCTGAGTATCTGACATCACTGTGATGTCACAGTGATGTGTCAGGGGAACCAGTGTCAGGCATTACCCGTCCGGGCATACAGACACGGACAAGCTGTGACGGTAGCTGTGACGATAATTGCCTTTATTGCGACCGTAGGTCGCATTTACTATCAAAACCTGCACAAACTGTGAGTGAGTCCGTCAGTCAGTCTGTCTGTCACACCTCACACGTCACACTTTTTCCCTGCTTATATCTCCGCAACCGTTGCCCCGATCCATGCCAAATTTTGCACACACGTTCCTTGGCTGCCAAACTACAACCTCCAAGGACCCCCGGAGCTCCAGGGACCCCCAGGTCCCTGGGGGACCCCCAGATGTAAAAAATGACCAAATGCGCAAACATGACCAAATGACCACCCCAACGGGGCTGCTCACGGGGAATTCCCGGGGACCACCGACTCCTGGTGCTCCAGAACGGATGCAAAAGTGGTGGCGCCCCCAGTGGAGGACCCCCTACACTGCAGCTCACATAAAATGCCGTAACTCCGGCTAGGAGCGACCGGGACAGCCGGGGCCGGTACCTATTCGTCCGCCTTGCCGGCGCGGAGACCCCACCCCTCATTTCTCACATGGCCCTCTTCTAGCGCCACCATGAGGCCGATTCTTGCAAAACACATTTTTGGACACTGCTCCTACAATTTTCGCCCTAAAATCACGCAAATCGGTACACAGTATGTCTACACTCATCCCATCAACATGAATCTGTCCCATATCGCGCCACCTCCAGGCCGATTTTTAAAAACACATTTTTGGACACTGCTCCTACAGATTTTGCCCTAAAATCACGAAAATCACTACACAGTATGTCTACACTCATGTCATCAACATGGATCAGGAAGATTTTGGCAAAACACATTTTTGCCCTATTTGTGGACATAAGTGACCTACGGTCGCTTATCTCCCGATTAGGGAGCCTTACTGGTTTATCATATTGTCAAAACCTCCACCAGCTGTGAGTCCGTCCGTCAGTCTGTCTCTAACACCTCACATGTCACACTTTTGCCCTGCTCATATCTTTGCAACCGTTGCCCCCATCCATGCCAAATTTTGCACACACACTCCTTACCTGCCAAACTACAACCTCCAACGACCCCCGGAGCTCCAGGGACCCCCAGGTCCCTGGGGGACCCCCAGGTGTAAAAAATGACCAAATGTGCAAAAATGACCAAATGACCACCCCAACGGGGCTGCTCACGGGGAATTCCCGGGGACCACCGACTCCTGGTGCTCCAGAACGGATGCAAAAGTGGTGACGCCCCCAGTGGAGGACCCCCTCCACTGCAGCTCACATAAAATGCCGTAACTCGGGCTAGGAGTGTCCGGGAGAGCCGGGGCCGGTACCTATTCGTCCGCCAAGGCGGCGCGGAGACCCCACTCCTCATTTCTCACATGGCCCTCTTCTAGCGCCACCATGAGGCCCATTCTTGCAAAACACATTTTTGGACACTGCTCCTACAATTTTTGCCCTAAAATCACGCAAATCGGTACACAGTATGTCTACACTCATTTCATCAACTTGGATCTGTCCCATATTGCGCCACCTTCAGGCCGATTTTAAAAAACACATTTTTGGACACTGCTCCTACACATTTTGCCCTAAAATCACGAAAATCACTACACAGTATGTCTACACTCATGTCATCAACATGGATCAGGAAGATTTTGGAAAAACTAATTTTTGCCCTATTTGTGGAGATAAGCGACCAACGGTCGCTTATCTCCCGATTAGGGAGTCTTACTGGTCTATTATGGACCCTGTCAGTGCACTCGGTGGCCACCATCTGATTCTGGGGTAAAAGACAGGGCAACAAAACTATTGTAAATGTTGCAAATTCAACTAATGGAAACATACTATGATATCTGCCATTTTCATTATGCGACCGAAGGTCGCATTTACCCTGAAAAACCTTGTCGCTTGAGTGACCTTCTGTAATCCTTCTGTACAGGAAGTGATGTCAGCGAGTTGTGACATCACTTCCTGTACGGGGCGGCTACACAAGACTAAGAAAGACAAACTCCCCCCAGAATGACAACAACTAGAATCGTCAGAGAAACGCTGTGGTTGGCCAGATGGTCAAGAATTGGCGCGACCTCGCCAAGACTCCTGTGAGGATGGGAGGGCGAGGTCGAATGTCACCTTGAGGTCGCATGTCACCCTCAGGTGTCTTACTAGTTACACATTGTAATCATGTTGGGAGCGTGTCGCTATTTCTACAATCTTTTCGACAACCAAACCTAACCTTAACCCTAACCTCCGTGGGGTAAGTAGCGATACGTGCCGACGTTCCGTTGTCGAAATGATGTGCGTTCGAAAAAGCGAGATTTCCCCATCATGTTTGCAAAACAACTATAGGGGAGGGAGACCACTGTATAATGCAAAAATGCCTTCAAACAGCTATTTTACAACCTTTTGTTTAGGCCACAAAAAAAAAGAAACCTATATATATATATATATATATGCCTACTAACTCAGTATTCATAATTACGTGCTTTCAAAATACTAAGCATTCAAAAGTACAAATTACAAGTACTGCTGTAATATGTTGCGTTGGGAGTTTTTAGACCAGCTTTTTTCACAATGTTTGACTTCACACCACAGGTCCCTTCATAGACATGTGATGTTGTCCAAAGTACAATATTTGTCTTTGAAATGGAGTGGAGTCAAAGTCATAAGCTAACATAGCTCTTATTGAGCAAGCAATCAGTGACTCATAACTTCAATATATATAACCTTGATGTCTTTAGCTTTCATGCCAGCAATGGTTTTATAAGAATAAGAACCGGAATTGACCCTGACAAGGGACACACTTTGTTCGTTTTTTTTAACACTCAATCTCTCTGCCAAAAATAGCCAATGCGACGCATTGTGAGCTTGTAGATGGGGACTATTTTTGGCTAATGTTCCCCCCAGAATATGGATGCTTGGGTTCAAGTGGTTGACATAATATACAAAACCTGTGCATACAGTAAGACTTTCTGGGTGTCCCTATTTTTCTTGCGTTGCTTATTTGAATTTCAGGTAGTTGCTATTCTAAACAGGCATCTTGTTTTTCAAATTGTGGCATGTGGAAGGAAATTCATACTGTAATAAGTTAACAGAAAGCCCCCATGTAGTTTAAACAAGCTGAATGAAATGCAACCAGCTGCTCGTCTTACCACCAACCTTTGAGGTCATCTGATTTGTAACTCAATAACAATTACAATGACTTGTCGTTTTGTCAGGCCATATGATATACACACCAGGTGCACGGTACACACAATACACCTTGAAAGTGTGATTAGACCAGAAGGTGCGGCCCAAACGAGTGTTCCCAGAGGGTGTCAACACGTGTATGTGTGTGTGTGTGTGTGTGTGTGTGTGTGTGTGTGTGTCACACAAAGGGAAGTTGTGTCATAGAGGTGAGCAGATGTGCAGGATGGGCGGTGTCATTGTCCTCGCTAGGTCAAGCCAGCTTGAGTCATATCAAACTGTATGCTAAGTTTTAATATGAACAGCTGGGGGGGTTTGAGATTAGACATACAATGATGCGCCTGGAGAGAGTAGCCTAGTGGTTAGACTGTCTCTGCTATGAGGTACACTCAGCCAAGAATCGACAAAGCCTTCCCTCCGGTGTCACCGTCATGCAGTATCCCTCGCAACATTCCAGCTGTCAATCTCAACAAGGGACAAATATTTATTTTACAAAGGAAACGAGGCATAAAATTATGTGGCTTAGCGGTGATGTAGTAGTGGTTGGGACTCCTCGTTGCTGGAGTGGACCAAACATGTACGGTCAGTACCCCTGCTGGCCTGAGCTTGAATTCCAGTTGGTTGAATCATGTTGTCAAGCCCCCTCTAAGCTTTCCTATTGTCTGTCTGGATAAAGCAAAAACTATGTAGAAAAACCAAACAAACATACAAGAAAAACTAAAAAACAGTAAGTGTGAAAATGACCAATTTCTTTCTCCCGAAATTGAACATAATGTCCAACATTTGCCTCTGGATGTTCAGTGCGTCAGTGCCAAAGAAGTAATGATCAGGCATTTCACTGGCAACTCATGCACGGTGATGCTTTTAACATCTGGTCTTCAATATGGCTTGTTGGGGCAAGTGAAACAAAATGCCTAAACCTGCTTTGAAGGGAAATGTTTCTCTCTCTCCCTTTCTCTCTGCTTCAGAACCATTTGAAAGTAAATAGAGCAATTAACACAGACAACTTTTTTCCAGCAGTCAGCACTGTTGTTACAGTGTTCTCTACCACTGAGCGGTGGTCTCTCTTTCTCTCTTTTGCTCCTAGCCTGGACCAACTTTAAGTGTCTGTATCTAATCAAGCCTCCAGCCCCATTATCTCTCCCTCTCCCCCTCCCTCTCTTTTCTTCATTCCCTCGCTCTGACCTTACAAGGAAAGGCAGCAGGGTTGATGTCATAGAATGAAGAATGTTGCAAGAATTCGGCAGAGAGTGAGACAGAAAGAAAGAGAGGAGGAGGAGGGGGAAAAGAGAGGAGGAGTGGTCTGGCGGCTGGATGGTCTGGGAACGCACACACACACACACACACACACACACACACACACACACACACACACACATGCGTGTGAGGGGTGGGCAGAGAGAGAGATAGAGAGAGAGAGAGAGAGGGAGAGAGACAGAAGGGGAGAAAGAGGGGAAGAGAAAGAGAGAGGGTGGTGTTTACATTGTAATACACACGTCCTGATCGAAAGTCAAACGAGAAGGAACTTGTTTGGAAGAATGGTGTCACTCCTTTTCCAGAGAGAGAGGGGCAGGGGGAGGGTCTAACAGCTGCAGAGGAACTGAAAGGGGGAGAAGGAAAAGAGAAGTTACTATTATAGACAACTCTGACTCAAATTTGGACCAGGAGAAAAGGAGATACGAGAAGGGAGAACTCAGCAAAGGTTCACATTGGAGCATTCACACAAGTAGGTAATGATTTTATTAAATGCTAGATGTATTTTTAAGGAGAGCAGACTATAAAAGACGCTTGCTTTGCCTATAAGGCAGACTGTCATGTAGGTTACCTAATACCTAATAAACTAAACTGTTTTGACAGCACAGTTATGATAGATGTATATATGTTTTAACTGACACAGAGTGGAATAAGTCATAATATGATAGCATATCTAGAATTATCATGATGACAGTCTACTTGTATTGCAACCTTTTACATGGAAATAATTACTCTAGACCTGTCAGAGTGTGTGATATAAGTGGGTGGTGGCCTGCCTTTTGCCTGACAGAGATTGACTATGGACGAAAATGCTGAGAAAATGGACAAAGCGTCCTAGTACATAATGCTTTACAACAGAAGATGGATAGTGGCGATAACAGAGCTCAGTACTATAGCCAGGACTATGCGGAAGTGCCAGCCGGAAGTCCCAAAGCTGTGAGCAGAACAGACAGGGATCTGTCAAATCCAGAGTACTGCTGAGCACTGTTACAATTAGATTACCCACCTGATCTGCCCTTTAAGAATAACCACAGGGATCAGATTAGGCTACATATGTTTTCCCAGAGAGTAGAATGAGAGAGAGAGAGAGATAGACAGAGAGAGAGAGAATAGAGTGAATGTGTGCTGTAGATACATAGATAGATACTGTAGCCTACCTTTATTATCCCAAGGGGGAAAGTGGCGGCACAGCAGTTAAGGTTACAAAGTTACAGAGGAAGTATGAAAAAGAAAAAAGTACTGGTGTGTGTGTGTGTGTGTGTGTGTGTGTGTGTGTGTGTGTGTGTGTGTGTGTGTGTGTGTGTGTGTGTGAGTGTGTGTGTGTGTGTGTGTGTGTGTGTGTGTGTGTGTGTGTGTGTGTGTGTGTGTGTGTGTGTCTCACACAGTCTGTTAAAACAAGAGTAGGCTTATACACACACTCCTATGGTTTATGCATAGGCCTATGATCCAGCAGCACACATGCAACACTGCCTGTAACAGTTGGAGACTGGAGTTGATGAGTTGTTGAATTGTATAACATTTGATTTGACATTTTTGTTGCTAATTATAGGTCTAGAGATTCACCAAACGGTAAATGAAAAAATACAAATCAAGCATCTGGTTTGAAAGAAGCACAAATTCAATCACTGACGGAATCACAGTGGACTGACACTCATTTCATGTGTGTGTGTGTGTGTGTGTGTGTGTGTGTGTGTGTGTGTGTGTGTGTGTGTCTGTCAAATTGTCAATACATTTGACTTAATTGGATTTTCTTGAATGACGGTGCCAAGCAAACTTCATCAGTCAGTGGTGTCATAATAAATATGCGTCATCTAGCAGAAATGTTTCACACTCACCATGGGGGCAGGAGGATAACTTCGGCTTTCCTGCCCTTGAAGTGCAAAACGGCATCGTTGTGTACTTGTGTTGAACTTTACTTGTCATAAACTTCGCCCAAGTACAAATGTCGAAAAAGGGTTGTCTAGGTTTTGACGTGTCAAAGCAATTAATTTAAGGCACCTCGTGTGATGTCAGGGTTGCGTTGCCTCAATGGAATTTCCGCGTGTCTATGACGTCACTGACGTGTCCTTGGTATGCTGCTCATCCTACCTACCCCCGCCCCACCACACACACACACACACACACACACACTGGTGGCTGCTCAAGCTCGCAGGTGAGTAAACTTGTGAGCCGCTTCTCTTCGCATCACGACAATAATCTTATTTTACTGACTGAAACCATAGAGATGACAGTCAGCTGGTACTGCGCTGTGTTAAATCTGTACTTTTATGAGCCCAACTACTCACCGTTTAGCTAGTTACTGTGTGCAGCGTTAGCCTTGTTTTTCAGCCGGCTAACGTTAGCCAATGTTGTGAAATATCTCCATCTCCATCGTCATAATGTGTATCTTTTCGTGTTGTTATTTGTCCTACTTTATGTTGCTGTATGTTCCCTCGGTTACTGGCAGTTACTGTCGCCAGTTGTTATCAGCTGTCAGTGAGTGTACTGGACTGCTGTTGACCACTAGTGTGTAAACCATGTCACTGTCTGTGGCATGTTACCTGTTACCTGTGACATGCCAAGGTGTATGTGGGCCAGCTAGCCGCAAATTGCAACACTAGATTTTTTTTAATAATCGGATGAATCTAGGGTTGCAATACCTCCCATAGGGATACAATGCATCAAAACAGTTTTTTGCTATCTGATTGTATTAAACGACTTCAAACTCACCAATATTGTGTCTCTATGGAAAGCTTGGAATTTACTCTTGCTATCTGTAAAGTGTTTGTATCTGAAAAATCCACCATAGAATTGTTATGATTTATTTTCTGTCAAGAAATCCGAGCAGACATGGTTGAACTTCGGAAGCGCTCGTCTTCTATAACGCCATGTCCCGCTGCATCCTGCATAATGTGACATTTAGAACCAGGTGGTCACAGGAACGTTGAGGGATTTTACACGAGCGCTTCCAAACTCCAGGACTTAGACAAAATTATCACCTGAACCAAATTTCTTGGATAGAAAGTAGCTTCTAACATGTCTACTGTGGATTTTTCTGAAACAAACACTTTGCAGATAGCAAGAGTAAATTCCAAGCTTTCCATAGAGCCGCAATATTGGTGAGTTTGATGTCGTTTAACACAATCAGATAGCAAAAAAAACGTTTTGATGCATTGGCTGCCTATGGGAGGTATTGCAACCCTAGATTCATCCGATTATAAAAAAAATCTAGTGTTGCAATTTGCGGCTAGTGGGCCAGCATATGATTTCTCATTCAATGCCCAGGACATTGAATTTTTTTTATTATAATATAATACCAGAAGTTCTGCCATTATTGGCTATAAAGAGTAGTATTTGGTGTAGCCGTGTAGGGAAGGAGAGGTATGTGTTCTAGGTGCAGTTGAACTGACCAGGAAATTGAACCCTATATCAGTGCTTCTCAAACTTTCAAATTTCAGGGTCTCCCCTTAACTCTGACAGGGTACAAATGGAACCAAATGGACCCGTTGGGGTTCATTTGGTTCATTTGGTTCATTTGGTTGTAAGGGTCAATTTAGACCCCCCTAAAGGATCCCACATAGTCACTGGAATCCACTTTGAGAACCACTGCCTTATATGATATAAATATAGATAACACCAAAGGTTTTGTCATTTAAGTATTACTGACGTGGGGAGAGGTTATAGTTTCTGTTGGTTGGTGTCCTATAGTGTTGCACTTGAATTGAGGAATGAATGAATGATGACTTGCACCCTATATAAGGAAGGACATGATGGAGGAAGCATGTGTGTTGCGCCTTCTCTCTTTGGACTGGCAATAATGAGTAATGTTGTGTGATTGTGTGAGGATTTAGGCCCAGGCTTAAAAGCATTGAATGTTGCAATGGTTGTCTACCAGTCAGACATACCGTATATGCCATTTAAAATGTACTGCATTAACTCAAATCCTGTGCAAATCCTGTGATTGTAAGCAGTAGGCAGACTGTTGCGTAATGTATTTCCGATTTTTCTTCCTCCAGTTTAATACTTGTGGGGGTCTGGCTAGCGTGGTGGGGGAGTCTCAACCAATACCATAATGACCTGTGTTTAAGAATAACTTGTAGGGAGACGGCTGGGGCGAGCGTTAGTTTGGGGTTTGGGTGGTGTCTCTTCGTCGTGTGAGAAGGCTGAGGTTATGTTTCTCCTCTTCTTTGCTGACGCCTCAGTAAATTGGAGATTGCGGGTGAAGTTCTTTTGATTGGATGTTGGCTGCCCATTATGACTGGGGTGACAGAAAGGTCTCCCTAATTGTAGACTCCATAAGTCAAGCTATTTCAGTGCAACTCTTTCTTTCCCTCACCATTTAGTACTCTCAAGCTAGACTATCTCTTCCACAGTCTTCAAATGCAGTTTCAGTTTAAGCATTTAGCAAATGCTACAGAGTCTGATTTCAGCTGGTAAAATTTCAGAACTGGAAGCTGTCATCTGCTCTATAGACTAGAAACTTAGGGTATTTAACCAATCGTGCTGCTGTATTCACAAAAATATTTTGTAAAGTATCTTTGAAATATGTTTCTATGAAGCAGCTAGCTAGCTAGGCTTCAACTAATTTTGGTTTTCGATATGACTTATTTACACGACTGCACGGGCGAAACGGAACCTGGCAGGACTTTCACTTTATCTTCTGTTCATTTTCCACAGCTTCTGAAACCACAGACTACACGTCTGTGTTGTTCAGCGCCTTCTCGTCACCAGTCATTCAATGTTTTACTGTATCATGTAACTATATCTATTTGTCTTTGACTTTCCTGTCACTTTTCTTTAGCTCACACTGACTGCACTTGGTCATAATGAACAGGCAAGCAGTTCAATGGGTTGGTGTGGGCGGGGGGGGGGGGGGGGGTCTGACAGGGGGTCTGTAATTGTCACGCTACTGTACTGCACTGTAGCAATATTGCAAACGAATGTTGGCCATTTGTTCACATCAGTGTACCTGCTGTTGGTAGTGGGAGAGCTCAATGAATGGCCAGTGACCTGTAAGATTGGACTCAATTACGCCGCTTGTCCCTCATGAGTAAGCCCCGGCCCAGACAGACTGACACGCTTTTCCCTGAATGTGGGTGTGCCATTTAAATCTCAACAATGGAGTTGGATCAACAATGGGCCAGTCACTGATAAAAATGAATGACCCTGCCAAGGCAGGAGTTACTGGAAGTACTGGAAGTCAGAAAAATGCTGTTTGTCTGCAGTCTGAACAACAATGGCACATGGTGTTGTCTGTGCTGTTTAATATGGAATTGGTTCATTCATTTAATCCATATGGTCAAATAAAGGTCACCAAGCTGGTTTTAACACCAGACTGGCCTGCTTTGGCACATGCAGTAAACACATTAATTTTGACTTGGGCTTTTATCGTTGTAATCTTTTAGAAAATATATATTATCATCAGTTTATTCGTATTTTATGGGACATTATTATTTGTAAAAAGGAGAAAGAAAAATAGTACTTTACGTTATTTTGGGGAAAACCTCTTACTGCTGTTTGAAGTAGAAAGGAATACAGCACAGTTTCATATTAAGATGGTGCCATGTTGGGCAGACCATGTGAGAATGCATTCGGTAGATCAACTAATTAGGTCCATCACACAGACATCACAGCAGTAAAATCAGGTCAATTATAATTAGATACGCCAAAGAGGCAGTTTTTGTTCCATTAAGTATCCTAGCTGTCCTTAATTCAGAGTGCATTAGGCCACAGCTTAATGGATATTTTGCACCTTTGCTGCATGTGGGTTTCTGTCAAGAAAGACTTGGGTGTTTGTGTGAAACCAGAAATAGACCAAACAGCCACACATAATAAAAGCATGTATTACAGCACTTTGAGGTAGTCTCCAAGTTTCCATGAACAAATAGCATACAGCTTATGGGAACTTGGTGGATATGCAGGGGTTGACACTAACGGTTGCCCGACTGCTGGTGGCAAGTAAATAAATCTGGGCAAGTGGAGTTTGCTTTCAGGTTGCCTGACAGGCTTGTGCATTCGGTCTTCATTAAATATTGTCTATTCATGAAGGACAATGCTACCTTTTTATACCAGCATGCACTCATTCCGTTTCACCACTCTGCAGTTATCGATTGGATTTAACATTGATTTGTTCTACAAGAGTAAGGATTTACTTAGTTTTCGGGCAAGTGGGCATGACCTTTGGGCAAGTAGAACATGACCTGTACTTGCCCGACGGGCAAGTGCCCCTGAGACCTTACTAGTTTCAACCCTATATGTCTTCTGATGTCTGTCATCCACTGTTAATTGTTTATGATTGGACTATCTGTGCACACAAATTGCACCTTGCATTTTGCACCATTAGCTAGCTTCACTTACTACTACTAATAATGCTAGACTTACGGAATTCAATAATGAATGTTGTCAAATGGTCAGTTAGGACTATTATTGAAACATCAATTACAGGTAAATTGATCCATAATAGTGCCGTGTTAATTCCCAGGCACATTGCGAGACCTACGAGCCCACAGAGATTCCGTAATCATGTGGCCTCTTCAAGTAGCCTTCCAGTTCTCTTGGGTATACAAACTGTCCAAACATGTGGAAGTCATAACACAGTTAATAAGCTCTGGCGTATTATTTACAGTACATTATTTATACAGGGGGGCCCCAGTCCTGTAAACTACACCATACCATCCACTGTCGTGGCCATAAAGGCTGGACTGATGAAACGCAGTCATGACCGTGAAAGCAATTGGAGGGGTATAGGTGGAGGTGAGGATGATGAGTTAGAAAGACATACTGAGATGTAGGCTGAGACTGCGATGCTTGCTGGACTGAAATACCATAAGTCAAAACCCTTATCATGTAATCTACACTTCATTGTACCGTATGTACCGTATGTTCAGTGTGTTCAGTGCCGAAAAATGTACATTTTCAAATAACAAAACTTGACGTGTCATAGTGTTTGGTGGTCAGAACCTCAGAGGAAACATCCATGGCAGCAATGGAATACAAAATGAGGAAGAATAATGGGGGGATGTGCATTGCACTGTGCTGGGTGATTCAGCCTGTTTGTGCATATACTGCGGAGGCACAGAGCGTGTTGTGACAACGCTGGTTTGATTTCCAACTCATGACTTTTATTGCACGTCATCTCTCATCCCGCTCCGTCTGCCCACACGTTCCTGGTGTCAAATAAAGCAGAAATGCACAAGTCAAGTCAACCCCCCACCATTATCAAAAAAAGCTACACATAGGCAACAGGGCGGTGTCAACAGGATGAAAAATGAGGAAGAGGAAAGGAGGAACGATATAATGAAAGAGAGGCAGAGAGAAGCCAGGTGATGTCATTGCAATGGAGTGTGCCAAAATCTGTTCCTCAGCAGCGTTCTCTCATCTCTGGGATCAGGTTTCATATGGTTTTGCAGGGTGCAGAGGGGGAGTGGGGGGGGGGGGGGGTTCGGGTACTGGGGGTGGTCGTCACGTAGGGCTGATCTCATCGTGTTAAATCCCCAGGACTATATCAAGAAGCAGATGGAATCGAACGGACCTCAAGTTCTCATTGCCACTCCTGAATAATTGAAAAGAATTTTTGCATGTCATTTCTCGGCAGTGATCCCCCAAGGTAGCTCTCAACCGTTCCTTATAATTAAGGGGTTGCAAGCATGTGCTGTAATGAATAGGCTGTATGCGAGATCAAAGCTGTTGCCCACTCTTGTCAAAGTACAGATTCTCAAATGAAAGCCATTAGGCTATATTGATGAAAGTCTGCCTGGTAATGCCCCGTGCAGAGCAGTCTGCTGTCTGCTGATATTCAGTGATGTGAACCTGATTAAAAGCAGCAGGTTTATCTTGGCTGTATGAAGGAAAGTCTCTTTTTGAATGAAGAGTCTGGGCAGACTTGAGTTGATTAAGCCTGTTTCTCATTTATTAGGTTAAATCCAGGACACTTGAGTAGCAGGCATCGCTGGCCTTCTTTTATTTATTTTTCTGCATCCAGACAGAAAGACAGCGTAGAATTGGTGAGGGATTATCATGTAACATAGGGGAGATAATTGACCATGGTAAGCCAGGAGGCAGTACACTTAGCTTTGTGTACACTGACTGTACAGGGACCTCAAGTACTCTGCTATTATATAGTTTGTAGCTCTTTTTGTTGTTACCTGTGCCATAACCTCAACTTGGCAAATCTGCTTCTTGTTATACTACAGGCAGCTGGGTAAATTCACTTCTCTCTGTTAGACCCGGACCATCCTTTGCCAGTATTTTGTTTCAGCAATTTTGTAAATTATTTAAATCCACTAGGGAAACACAGCTAAAGGTGCTGCCAGTTTGTGGCTTTTGGTAACTGCACTTAGGAGGGGGCACTGGGGTGTGAACCGGAATTTATTTTCGTTCTCAGCCTGGTTTCTGCTTAGTGCTGAAACGTGCAGTTTAAATGATAACATGTAATGGCAAGCTCCAGCAAGATTGTAGCTTCGTTTTAAAGAAAAGTGATGTGACTATCTTCTGTTGAAGATAAGCTGAAGTCATATCAGCAGCAGTAGATCACACATACTTTTAACTTGCTGCAGTTCTTTGTCTTGTCAGAACTCGAAAACGTGACTCTGCCTTACAGCCAAAAGGAGACATGAACCCCTCAGCTGATTGTTTCAGGCCAGTGGCTCACTTCTCAGATGGTTTCATATTGTCAGGGAAATAGATTTTGTGTTGAGCATCAAGTCAGGAATCAAATATAAGTAACACAGTAGACCTTTGTTAAGTAACACAGTATTCCATGACACTGTTAGAACATGACATGTCTTGCTTTTGTGCTCACAACACTGTTCTTAGACTTGCATCATAATTAAAAGGCTATATGGGAGTCAGGCTCCACTTGCTATACCAAATGTGAGCTATTTGGGTGTAACAAGGAAAAAAGTGGTCTTCCAAATCATGAGCCCTTATGGCAAACAGATGCATTTAAGGTTCTAAGAACACTCAGCAGCAACTGTTTAAGGCGACAGAGTTTAGACTGCCCCCCAGCCCCCACATACACACACATTCAAGGACCAGACTAGGTAGTGTGACCATCTTCTTGCAATGGGTTCACACCCATCTTCGAACTTGGCCTATAATATGACCTTCACTGACACCTCTGTCTACACTTTTGTGACTGCATGGTTGTGGTGAAACAATCTGTCCACACACAGTCATAATACACACCACAACCATGGACTCTAAAGAAGAAAGCAATACCAGCCATAATGTTATGGCTGGTAGACAAAGTGTTGTAATGAGTTTGGGTGGACATCTTTTTTTCTTTTCTTTTTTGCATGACATACTGTACATATAATGAAATACATAGGACCACAATGGATAGCAAGTCCCCAGGACACTTTTGTGTTATCCTTTTTGAGCATGACTTTTGTTACTGTACATTTTGCAGTTTACATTTTCGTCTAATAAATTATTCAACCAATCAATCAAAAACATCTGTATCTTCCCCCAAACCAAATCAGGGGGCGTGAGACCGTGAAAGGCAATCTAACAGATAAACAGCATGTCCACATGTTGATGCAACACACTAGACTACACATTTGCATTATTATTGATCTGACTGAAAGCCTGGCCGCAGTGGTTCCCGAAGCGTTCCCAGTGGCCAGTTTGATCCCGGGCTCTCCCAGAGTTGGTGTCGAAGAGTCCTTGAACAAGACTCTGAACCCCTAGTTGCTCCCGGTGAGAAGGTTGCTGCCTTGCATGGTTTCCTCCGCCATCGGTGTTTGAATGTGTGCATGAATGAATGTGTGAATGTAATGCACAATTTCTGTAAAGCGCCTTTGATATTTACATTTACCTGTCGTTCTTTTTTACAAACATCTCATGTAGGGTGCTGAATATACTGATAGGACCGGTGATGCTTACAAAGAGAATATCTTAAGTTGTGATAGTGGTCCACCAGCAACAGAGTACATCATATTTTAATGGCTGAGAGCTAAAGTAAAGGACAAAGGCGAGTAACAATGCATTTGATTGCGGTCGTCACCCAGGGGCCAGGGCCAGTTGCCCTGGCCTTCTGGGAAACTTTGTTTTCCGACTGTGGAATCTGAGATAGCGATGGCGAGGTCATCATGTGTTTAATATGGTGATTTATCTCTGGAATCTTTGAGCGCCAACATGGAATGCCAGTGTATTTTTTTTTACATAGCCTGAGGTTGGCCTCCAAATCCACCGGCATCCAAAGTTAACATCTGCCGTGTGTGTGTGTGTGTGTGTGTGTGTGTGTGTGTGTGTGTGTGTGTGTGTGTGTGTGTGTGTGTGTGTGTGTGTGTGTGTGTGTGTGTGTGTGTGTGTGTGTGTGTGTGTGTGTGTGTGTGTGTGTGTGTGTGTGTGCTTGCGCGTGTTAATATGATTTTCTTTCACTGCAATTGCATTAGAACTAGAGTTTTTTTTACCGCTATTGCACCAGATATATCCAATGCCTAAACCACAACTTTGAAAGACACTGAATAAGACTGTCTTTTAATTACTCGTACTAAGCTTGCTAAGAATGTTTTCTGGATGTGTCACTGCCACAAAGAGACATGACGTTACACTTCATGTCATTTTAACTCATATGCTGCCAAAAAAATACCCCTTTGTACCCACTTCTCTGCCATGCCCGTAGAACCCGTAAATGTAATAAAAATTAATAAAAAAAAATTTTTTATCGAAGCGGAACTAAAATTCCGGAACTAATGTTCCGTGATCATCGTTTCTACACGGACACATTATTGAGCGGACCAGTTTAACATTGAGCCCTAAACCGGAAGCGGGTGGTCCGTCCTCTATTTTGGCCCGTTAGCTTACTGTGTGAACTCCGCGGCTTACAGATGGAGAACGGATTGATCAATTTTCAAAATTTCAACGGATTTGAGAAGCTGATGGAATACGCGAACACACGATGCATAGCAGTGTCCGATCGCGCACGATGGGAATTGGATGAGCGCCCGCGTTAACAGGTAGGAGAAGCCAGCAGTGAAAGACATAGAGAAATCTGCGGGATTTACGGGCGAAAACTACGAATGAGTTAATGGCAGCACTTTGACATTTCTCAGACTGGTTGAAGTCTATGTTTTGGCATATTTGGGTTGGGGGAACGGGGTGCCTCTTCAAATGGGAGCTGTTCGACTCAACACTGTACTTTGTAATGTAATGGGTTGCTTTTGAACTCTATACAGTTGGCTGATTAAAGGGGAATCCCATCCGTAATACACATCTGGACTTTGTGTTTTCCCTATGCCGGCTTAGAGTTTTGGTTGTAATGGTTTGTTTTTATTTGAATTCATAAAAAGCCCAAGTCATTCTGCTTCATTATTTCAAAGCTATGGGTTATTCTCAGTGAGAAGCCATTAAATGGCATTAATAGTCAATCCATTATTTCTCTGAGCTATGTTTAACTTGACAAGAAATGATGGCTAAGTTATATTATTACCATATTATTATTACAAGTACAGTAACGGCAGGGGAAGCAGCCAAGAACATAGGAAAAAATCACACCCGTGTGAAGTGTGTGTGTGTGTGTGTGTGTGTGTGTGTGTGTGTGTGTGTATGTGTGGATCATGTGTACCGATTTTTGTGACATTTGAAGAAAATATGTAGGAAAAGGAGCAAAAAGTGTGTTTTGGAGAAAATTCAAGATGGCGGAAAATCTATCATGGCGCAAATGGGCGTGGCCTATATGGGGAGATGCGTCATGACCCAAGGATTCCAGGGAAAAAATATTTTTAATTTTCCGACCTACGGTTCAAGAGTTACAGGCCAAAACGTAAAGTGGGGTGTTATGGCGCCACCATGCGGCCAAATGACACAATTATTTTTTATTTAATCCTTGAAATCATTATGAACCTCCTCTCCAAGTCTTGAAACTCTAGCCCCTATGGTTTGCGAGAGACAAATAATTGAATGTGAGTTTTTGCAATTCCCATTATAAGTCAATGGGGAAAATTAATTCACTAATAAATTAATATCAATTAAACTATTGAACCTTTCTCTTAGCAAGTTACTAGCCCACGATTCCCGAGTAAGCCGGTCGATTTGACATATGGCGCGAGTGTGTGGTGGCAAAACTGTGGGACTAGTAGCGTGCCGAAGTTTAGGAAGTTCAGGCTACATACAGACACACACACACACAGACAGACAGACACACAGACAGACCCACACGGCCACGTATAGGGAGCCTGTGCTTCACACAGCTCCAAAAATCACACCTGTGTGTGTGTGTGTGTGTGTGTGTGTGTGTGTGTGTGTGTGTGTGTGTGTGTGTGTGTGTGTGTGTGTGTGTGTGTGTGTGTGTGTGTGTGTGTGTGTGTGTGTGTGTGTGTGTGTGTGTGTGTGTGTGTGTGTGTGTGTGTGTGTGTGTGTGTGTGTGTGGATCATGTGTACCGATTTTTGTGACATTTGAAGAAAATATGTAGGAAAAGGAGCAAAAAGAGAAAATTCAAGATGGCGGAAAATCTATCATGGCGCAAATGGGCGTGGCCTTTTGGGGATTTGTTGAATATCCCACCCGTGACTTGTGGTTAAAATTTGGTGTTGACTGGATGTTTCGTTTCTGATTTATGGCTACTTCTTACAAAACGGGCTCCTCCCGCTAACTTTGGAACCCTGTTACGGAAGAACGGTATGGACTATCGAAATATCCTTTGAATATGTTTATCGCATGAGTCCATAGATCATGTGTACCGATTTTTGTGACATTTGGAGAAAATATGTAGGAAAAGGAGCAAAAAGTGTGTTTTGAAGAAAATTCAAAATGGCGGAAAATCTATCCTGACGCAAATGGGCGTGGCCTATATGGGGAGATGCGTCATGACCCAAGGAATCCAGGGAAAAAATAATTTTAATTTTCCGACCTACGGTTCAAGAGTTATAAGCTAAAACGTAAAGTGAGCTGTTATAGCGCCACCATGAGGCCGAATGATGTAATTATTTTTCAGTTAATCCTTGCCTGCATTATGAACCTCCTCTCCAAGTTTTGAAACTGTAGCCCCAATGGTTTGTGAGGGAAAAATAATTCAATGTGAGTTTTTGTGATTCCCATTATAAGTCAATGGGGAAAATTAATTCACTAATAAATTAATATCAATTAAACTATTGAACCTTTCTCTTAGCAAGTTACTAGCCCACGATTCCTGAGTAAGCCGGTCGATTTGACATATGGCGCGAGTGTGTGGTGGCAAAACTGTGGGACTAGTAGCGTGCCGAAGTTTAGGAAGTTCAGGCTACATACGGACACACACACACACACAGACAGACAGACCCACACAGCCACGTATAGGGAGCCTGTGTTTCACACAGCTCCAAAAATCTGGGCTATCCGTGTGCAAAAGTTGGAGTCTGTGTAGAACCAATCGTGTGCTGTGAGACCCCAGACATGCTTACTCGGTTACTCGTTATGTGAAAGTCCTATGACGTCTATGGCGTCTGACATCATACATACAATGCCTTTTATGCCCATATATGGAGATCCCTGTCTGTAGAACCAACCGTGTGCTGTGACTGTGAGACCCCAGTTATGCGTCTGTGCGTGTCAAATGTCAATATCTGTCTCTCAGTCCTTGTCCCCTTTTATGGGCATATTGGTTGGATCGGCGGTTCTACTGAAAAATGCTGTTTTGTACAACTGTACATCAAGGGATCTCCATATATGGCCATGCAAGGGACAAGGACGGAATGTGATGTCACAATGTGATGTCACGGATATCCAGAGTTTGCTCTTTCATGAGGTGATGTCACAACGATGTGATGTCACAATGTCAACAATGTGACAACAGCTATAGACTATTGACATTGAGGCTTTACAGAAGGACGTGATGTGACAGTTTTCATAGTTAAATTATGCGACCTATGGTCGCAATAACATAATTGCATTATAATATATATTATATGTTATATAAATGTAAATAGTACATTTATATAGTGCTTTTATCCAAAGCATACATAGATTGGGGGAATGTAATGCACATTCACACACACATTCATGCTCCGATGGCGGAGGAAACCTTGCAAGGCACCAACCTGCCTATCGTGAGCAATTATGGGTTCAGCGTGTCTCAAGGACAATTCACTAGTTTGCAAATCCCGCCCCATTCTGCCCTGTTACTATGATGGGACATTTGACCCTGGGCAGATTGTTTTTATAGTGGCAGTGAATGGGATTTTTTTATGTTTTCATAGCCTCATTACAGCTATATAAAGTACCAAAGGAAAAACATCTAGGTGATATTAATAAAATCACACCCGTGTGAAGTGGAGCTGTGTGTGTGTGTGTGTGTGTGTGTGCGTGTGTGTGTGTGTGTGTGTGTGTGTGTGTGTGTGTGTGTGTGTGTGTGTGTGTGTGTGGATCATGTGTACCGATTTTTGTGACATTTGAAGAAAATATGTAGGAAAAGGAGCAAAAAGTGTGTTTTGGAGAAAATTCAAGATGGCGGAAAATCTATCATGGCGCAAATGGGCGTGGCCTATATGGGGAGATGCGTCATGACCCAAGGAATCCAGGGAAAAAATATTTTTAATTTTCCGACCTACGGTTCAAGAGTTACAGGCCAAAACGTAAAGTGGGGTGTGATGGCGCCACCATGCGGCCAAATGACACAATTATTTTTTATTTAATCCTTGAAATCATTATGAACCTCCTCCAAGTCTTGAAACTCTAGCCCCTATGGTTTGCGAGAGACAAATAATTGAATGTGAGTTTTTGCAATTCCCATTATAATTCAATGGGGAAAATTAATTCACTAATAAATTAATATCAATTAAACTATAGAACCTTTCTCTTAGAAAAGTAATAGCCCACGATTCCCGAGTAAGCCGGTCGATTTGACATATGGCACGAGTGTGTGGTGGCAAAACTGTGGGACTAGTGGCGTGCCGAAGTTTAGGAAGTTCAGGCTACATACACACAGACACACACACACACAGACACACACACACACAGACCCACACGGCCACGTATAGGGAGCCTGTGCTTCACACAGCTCCAAAAAGGGAAGACAAAGGTACAGTAGTTACATTGCAAAGCAGGGGGTTTCCCTGAAAATATATGTTTTAATTTGTTTAATCCCAGTGGGACAGAATCACTATTGCAGATTCTTTTATAGTGGAAGTGGATGGGATTTCTTTTTCCTTCATAGCCTCATTACAGCTATATAAAGTACCAAAAAAACACATCTACGTGATATTAATAAAAAGGGAAGAAAAAGGTACAGTAATTACATAGCAAAACAGTAATTTCCCCCCGAAAATATATGTTTTAATTAGTTTAATCCTCTGGATCAGAGAGAGTATAGAAATAGAAAAAGAAAGCGCATTGCATCTTGGGTAGGAAGAGGACAGGCTGATTATAGTTCTCCTCACATAATAGGCTGGCTTTTCGTAATTCTGCCCATTTAAATTATATGTACCCAATCGTGACTCTTAGACCATTGATAAGGTCCATGTGAACTAGTTTGTTGAAGCTTATTCGTTATGATGAGCGAGATCGCTTGCCGTCGCTATCACCTCCCGCGGCCGTACCGGGCGAACTCCGTGTCGCGCAGTGCGGACAGTTCTTGAAAGCCACATTCAATATTCTCCACTGCACAAACTCCACCCCCGATAGCAAAAAGTGAATGTTTTTTTCTGGTTGGCCAGTCAGGGAGTCTCAGGGACCAATCAGAAGGCTGACAAACGGTGAATTCGACACTAACTCTGGGGGATACCAGGATCGAACTGGGATATTGGGATCGATCCCAAGGATATTTATTTTATTTTTTCACTTCTACACCAAATCTCATTGCAGAAATTAACCAATCTACAAGCTCACAACTCACCGCAATTTGACTCACCGTGAGCTTGCCGAATGTTCGCCTCAGAAAGGAACGCAAGGGTTCAAGTCTAATAACGTAGGCGAACTGTTGACCATTGTATTATTTTGGTCTGTCCTCAGCTAAAAAACAAGATGGAGGACTCCAATGGCGCCAAGCCTTTCATGGTGACGTCCTCCTTGAACTTCAAAGTCACCACTCCCTCCTTCTACAACCAGCCAAAGAAGTTTGCCTCTGTGACTCCGCCACGGCCCAAGAGCATGACTCCTCCCGACGCCCCATCACCGACGCCAGTCAGCTCAGTCGGCACAGGCGTGATTGGTCGGGTCGGAGAGATGCCTCCACCTCCCCCCTCACTCTGTGAAGGTATCCATGCTACTCTTTTGTTATTATGCAAATCTTATATTACATATTGTTTTTTTCCCTTCCAAACCCTACCTACCCAGTTAGTGTCTGTAGATCTGTATGATGGCTCCCAAAAGCAAACTGTAGTAAATAAATATGATGATAAATGATATGGGCCTGGCTAGGTTTTAGTTTCCTTATCAGCAAAAATACAACGGCTAAAATACTACTAAATGTTTGACATTGCAGTTGTATTTTTGGTGGGACAGGCTGTTCCTGCTCTCAGCTCATTTGGGAGCATATAGTAGGCATACAGTACACACATACAGTAGTAGTCACTAGGGTGCATAGTCAGCAAATGGAGTAGACTGTTGTGTAACAGGACCAATCAGGATAAACCACCTTACTTTTCTTGTTGACTTTTTTTTCTTTCAGTTTTTGGTTCTCAGATGATTTTGTGACAAATGTACAAAAGATTGTAGTCCTCCACTCCCTCTAATGGGACAGTTGCTTTGCTGCAAGTAGCACAATAATATATACAGTATATTCACAGCAAATATTAATAGAAGGCGATGCACGATAAATTAACACAATGAAATGTCTCATATGAATGACCGTCAGTCAGACTACGGACGGACGGAGAAAGCACGAGAGTGCAAACGACCTTGAAAATAACTTTGTGCCAAATTGCCACAGCTTGTAACCAATCAAACCTCCCCGTTTTCTGCCAGACTTCCCGCCCCCTCCTCCTCCTCCGCTGGATGACGAGCTGCCAGCCCCTCCCCCTGAATGCCAAATCACGCCCCCCGCCCTCGACGCCCCTCCTCCCGCCTTCCCTGCCCCGCCTCCGGTGGCCGATGACCTGCCCCTGCCCGCCCCTCCCGAGGACATTGCCTGTCTGCCCGCCGCCCCCTCCCCCCCACCGCCTCCTCCCCCTCCTCCTCCTCCCCCACCCACTTCCGCCGCCACCGCCTTCGGTGGCGCCGTGCCCAGCGCTGCCGCCGTTGGCAACAACACACAGGTGAGTCGGAGATATCTGCAACGCCACAAGGTGGTTCACCGCTCTCGTCTGTCTTGTGTCTGCATGTTGCTTCTGCCGACCCTGCACTTTTTGATGCCAACATTATCATCAGCATCATTTCAATTTGGGGACAAGTTGAGGGCACTGTCACACACACACATCCCCTGTGACTCACCAGAGGAGTTTGCAGGAACTGCTGCTTTGTTGAGATATAGCAGGCTGGCCGTAGGACAGCTGAGAGGGAGACAGCGGAGCGGAGGCACACAGGGGCGTCACAAGGGGGGGGGGGGGGGGGGGGGGGGGAGTGGGACTGAGTTACTAGGGCCCAAGTTGGAGGGGCCTTAATTATTTTATACTTTAGCTATTGAAAAATAGCAGATCTACAAGCTCACTACAAGCTGCGAGCTTGTAGAACTGCTATTTTATTTAAAGTCGTGAAAATGTGTGCAAATCTTAGAAAATATGTATTTTTTTAAGCGTACTTTTTTTTGCTTCTGGGGGGTCCCTGGAACTGGGGGTCCATGGGGAAATACATGGGGGTCCTTCACATGAAAAGGTTTGAGCACCACTGACATTTATAGAATCGGGTCAAAAATATTTTGCACAACTTGCACAACTTTTCACGATTTCTCAAAAATAGCAGATCTACAAGCTCGCAGCGCGGCACAGTGAGCTTGTATATTTGCTATTTTTCAATAGTTAAAGCACAAAAATAATGCGTAATGATGCGTTCCCAGTCTAAATGGCTTAAACCCCCTCCCCCTATGAAGAACATTCATGGGGGGCCCGCAGTAAATCCTTGTACCCTGGGCCCAGAATTTGGTGCGACACCCCTGGAGGCACAGAAGGGTGAGGTTCTTGTGGGATTTGATCCTAGGCCAGCGGGGGAATATCTGCGGGAGCCAGAGACCAGGGTCAACCACTATGCCGTCATCTGGCCACTAACGGTTGTTTTCACACATTTCAGAATCGGCTTGAGAGCGTCTTACAATTTGGCATGCACAGTTTATGGGACTTGATATAGGAGGAAATGTCGCCATGTTAATGACAGAATATTACACATCCATGCCATGAATGTTTTTTAGACTTCCTACATTGTACAGTGTTTATGGTAAAGAAACAGTACTGCAGTGCCAAAGATTAAATCTGTAGACTATTCATGTTAATGGGAGTGAAACTCATAACAGGCATTCTTGGCAGTGGATAAAACTTGCGATTTAAGTGTTGCATTAATTTAATTTGACTTGGAGTTGGAATGAAAATGCATAGGGCCATGGAACTCATTTGGGCCTTTTCATAAAAGGGAAGGAAAAATGTAAGCTGCTATGTGGTTTCTGATTATTGGAAATGGGAACTTATTTGAACTTTTTGTGTAACAAAAAACATACTGGTACTCTTTATCAATGCCACACTAATAATTACAATAATTCAAAGACTATCTCAAGTGGGACATTGGTTGCAACTGGCATAATGCCTGATTATACTGGAAAGGAAACATCAGATCTATGCTATTTTCAGTATGCGACACCTTAGCTTAGCACAACTAAGTATAAATCACCCTTAAACTGCACACACATCCATCAAAGCGGCACACTCAGTTCTGCAGTAGGACAGGACCAACCCTTTGAACATGGACCAGAATTCTTTTGGACAAGAGCCTGTTTAAATTTCAGAAGGGCATTATACTGTTGGTAGAACTGTAAACAGTCGTGCATTCAAGGCAAACTGGTGTGTGAAGGTGTCCTCAATGTAGATTTACTGTTTGTCACTTAGGACTGTTCTGTTATAGCTACAATGATAATACCAATTATGCTTGGCGTTACAATCATGACTATTATTCTTGATGAATTTAGAGAACATTACACGCTTGCAATGTTCCAGTAAGATACACCACTATTCTCTATGACTATTAATTGTTGAATCAGAAATTAGGAACAAAGGATTTCTTGATCCCATTACACATGCAGCTGTAACTGCATATGTAACTGGAAATGTAAAAAATGTAAAAACGTAGCTTATATTTTGGACCTGCTCTGAAATAATGTTATTTTTGTCGCCAAAGCATGATTCAGGTTTAGTCTCACCAGCTGTCATCCTCCATCCCCTGCACCTTTGTACTCATATGGCATCTGCTTCCTTTCATCCTGAAAGCTAAAGTCACAGAACACAACCACTGTATGTGTATGTGTTCAGTATATTATCGCTTTTGGGCAGAAACCTGTTATCTATGTTTTATTTTTTCTTAAATTAATGCATAAACTATTTTACTTTATACTTCGTCGTATGACAGATTTGAACGATTTCTAAACATGTTAGAAAATATACGCCTATAGAGACATGGCCAAAATAGATACGCCAGGTCAGAATCAGTTTTATTTGTCAGATCACAGGTTTACATTTGTAAATCAGTGGGTGAAATACAAAAACATTTGAACATTTGAAAAGTTTGAAAGTGGTTAAGTCTGTCTGGTTTTATACATATTTATTTAGCCATGAAAAGTGAGTGACTACATTGGAACACAGGTTCTTTTTTCCATATCCTGCAAATGTAATGGTTTTGGACGTACAAGGTTTCCGCCTGATAGCGACAATATACAGATTTTGGCTGGTGTGCGTGCCTGCGTGCGTGCGCGGCTGCGCGCGCAAGTTCTGTGACCCTGTTCCATCCCTGTGTTGTTTGTGTTCCTCTGTCAGAGGGGGATGGAGAAGCAGACCAGTTTTGACCAGCAGCTGGACTCACTGACTGACCTGCTGACTGAGATGGAGACCAGAGGACCCTTCAACCCCAAGGTAGCACTGCAGAGAAGAGAGAGGGACATGCAAGAAAGAAAAATGCTTGGAAGAGCAGGAAAGAAAGAGCAGGGGGGGGGGGGGGTGATATCTATAGAACAGAACAGGGGTTAAAAGTTGAGGATTCCACTTAGGATTCCTTAGGGTCTATTTCTGAGATCAGTGCAGATCTGCAAAAAATTAAATAATAAGGTGGAGGTGTAACGATGGCCACGGCATGAATGACAGTCGTCAAAATGCTAGTCAAGTGATCTAAAAAGCAGTTATAATTTCAAGATATGAGTATTTGAATTGGCCAGACTAACAATAGAATACAACAGAAGATACTTCTATAAAATGAAGCATGGATTGGAACACACACACATTCAGGTTAGGCAGTTCAGAACTTAAGGGAAACACCCCAAATATTGGTGTGCGCTGCGTGCACGGCATGTTTCAAAAATCACAAACTGGGACATGGTCTGAAAATAAATTTCAGTCTTGAGATTTTTTTTTTTTTTTGGCTTTAACCGCTGAGAGAAGGAGAGGTTTTAATGAGACAGGGTTGTGGAGCGCATCTCGGAGAGTAGCTGCATCGACACAAAACCATGACAGGATTCAGAGCACAGCTGCAGGAGAACATGAGTGACGAGCCAGGGAGCAGCGCAGAATAAAGCAGAGGGTAAAACCACTGCAGGCTTTGAGTCACAGGAGACTCAGTGTAGGTATTCTGCAACCCCTTAGAGATGGAATGATGCGGTCAGAGAGGGAGAGAGAACAGAAAGAAACGCAAAGCGGGTCACTGGAAATAGTCTGGAGGGGTGCCAGGGTTGGGTGGTTTTGTCTCTCCGTTCAGGTTCGGCACTCAGTGATGATTGAGCCACAAACACAAAAAAGCAGGAGGACAGAGCGTACAAAAAGGCAGAGGGCGGGCTGGGCGGTCAGTGACTCACGCTGAGAGGGGAAGAAATGCTCTGCGAGAGCGAGTGATGCATACACAACCGAGCGGAGAGTGTTGTCGAGTGTGTGATGAGGGCAGATTGCGCTGCCAGGGAGATCTGGAGAGAGAGAGAGGGCCATAAAAGGAGAGTGTTTTTATCCAACTGGGAGGAACTGGTTCGAGCTGCTCCAAATAACCATCAGAAAGACATATTCACGTCTGATAAGCTCAAACTGTGGAGTCCCTCCAAATGTTTGCTTTAGTACAAGTGCCTCTTTGCTCAATGTTATTAAGGAGAGCTGGCTGGCCGCAGCCCCTTGGCGTCCAAGCGCCGCACGCTAGCACTGAGGAATGAATTGATGGAATTGTAATACTTTTACTGATAAAACTCAATGCTGTGTTGTCCATAACAACCTCACATTATTGCATTGGTCCTCTATCTGACCTATTGAATTCAGGGGGGGCTGCAGAATGTATGAGATTACTATCACAAATTGCATTGTTGTAAATGCTGACTCCTCGTTCATATAAGTGTTTTTCTGTCCACAGTTACCAAGCCAGTATTCTTCAGCACCAGCAGCACCCAAGCCCCCGGCCCCTCCTCCCACGGCACCCAAACCCTCGCTCTCCTTCCTGCCTCCGCCGGAGATGGCAGACAAGCCCCCGCCGGCACCGTGGGCAGAGGAGCTCAAAGCCAGAACCAACCGGCAGGGCAGTAACCCGGCTGTGGTTCCCAAGACCGCCTTCGGAGGGAGACCGGCCACCTCAGCCGCCGCCCTGGCACAGAAACTCAACCAGAATTTGAATCACGGCGGCCCTGCGCCGTTCGGCAGCGGGGCGCCCAGGCCTGGCCCCGTCAGCTCGTTCTCTCCTGCGCCCGCTGCTCCCCCTGCCTCTGCTAACTCCTTCCCACCTCCGCCCGCCGCTCCCCCGGCCCCCACCAGCTCCTTCCCACCTCCGCCCGCCGCTCCCCCGGCCCCCACCAGCTCCTTCCCTCCTCCACCTGCTGCTCCGCCGGCTCCATCCACCAACAACGTGGTGCCTCCCCCGGCCTCCAACCACATCAGAAGTCCTCCGAGTGGTCCTCCCACCGGTCAGCAGAACGTGGCCCCCGCTGCTTCTCATCCCAAGACGATTTCATCTTCCTCCTTCCAACAACCAGCGAAAACCCCTAATTCATCAACGGTATGGTCCTGCATATTTTACATAATGGGTCATTCAGTAGATATTGTTCTTTAGACTGGAGCACTGGTTCTCAATGTGGGGTCCAGGCACCCCCAGGGGTTCTTGAGGGGGGTTCCAGGGGATCCCCAGACGCCAGCTAAATGATTTATACGTAGTTGGGAACCAAATCGAATACGTAGTTGGGAACCAAATCGAACCTTGCCGGTCTGTACCTCTGAGGAGCCTTACGGGTCCATTTGGTTGTATTTGGTTTGTATTTTACAGTGTAGATAGGAGTTCCAGAGGTGAAACCCGTTTGAAATGGGGGTACGTGGTCTAATATCAAAGGGGAGTCCTTGAAATTAAAAACGTTTGAGAAGCACTGCTCTAGTGGGGTTTACACAAAGTAAAACGGCTTCAAATGCTGCAAACAGCTTTGTTTCATTCAATAGCCCTTTTTGTTTCCACCGCACTCTGACTTCCTCTGGTGCGGTATCCTCTTTAGATCATCAACATTTATATAGACAATGGGTCGCACTCAGTGGCAAGAGTTGTTTTTCTCTTTTCTTAATTGTATCTTTACATCAATAACAAACATTTCTGCTATCCAGCCTTCTTCAGTGTTCATTCAGTCACACATCTACTACTGTTTCTTTAACAGGTAGAGCGTTGTATGTTCTGCATCTTGTATGATTGCAGGAACAGTAGAATGTAGGCAGCGGTCAACACTCAACAGGAGAGCTACTCCACATTTTAAAAATGAAAGGCAGGACATGCGCTGTGCAAAAGTTTTCAGAAGCCATCTGTCCAACCGTAACTAACCAACAGCTCTATTAGCAGAAGAATGCACTTGCCTCAGCATGCAGGTTTGAACTGGTATAAATAATGGATATTGCACTCGCCACACTACTTACACAACCGGTAGACCCAGCTACGCAATCTGATAGGTCAGAGACCTTATGGTCTATCTGTGCTGTTCATTCCTGTAAAGCACTGGTTCGCAAGGTGGAGTCCGGAGATCCCATCATGGGGTCCTTAAGGTTTCTTTATTCAATCAACTGCCAGAAAAAATAAAAGTGAGTGAAGAAAGAGAGAGAGAAAAAAACACTCTTGATTTTATCCCTCTTGAGGGGGCGGAATTTTCATCTAGTCGCGTCTCTCATGGCACCACCCCCCCGAGATCGTGGGTGGCTAGAATCGCGAGACGTCGGTCTCATTTGTAATGGTCTGAGATATTTCACTTGGCACAGCGGGATATACCGGGCCCGATCGCAAGACAGAGGATCGCTGTCGTTTGAAATGAACACCGATAAACCCCCGGGCACGACATCTGATTGGATCCAACATCGCAATTCGTCTGGGAGGCCTCTTAGGGAGATTCGGGGGGGTGGGGGCTCTCCAGGTAAATGATTGATGGTTAGGAACCAGATAAAAGATAGCGGTAAACGTTTTATATTTACATACTAGTCCATATTTAAACAATATCAGCTTCCCTTTTCATGTAATTATAAGAAAATTACATTAATTTCAAATGCTGGACAATTAATGTGAAAAATACAAGGATAAGTATCCTTGTATTTGTACATTAATCTTAATCTTAGTCTACAGGTTTATACTTTAAGGGTTTGTTTTGGGTCTAGCTCTTCCACTCCTGATATCACAAAACTGCTCAACTGAATGTTGGGGGTCAGATTTAGCTGTTCAAACACCTTTTTCCCAACATTCATAAAACATTTTTATTGTTTTATCAAACAATAAAACAATACATTCTGAGGACTTCCAAATTATAACATAAGTACTGTGGTTTTATTGTTATTATTATTCATTATTTGAATAGCCGGCATTTAAAAGTATCTGTTACCCTGCCTTTAAGGGTCTGTGGTACACCCTCAGGGCTAAATTAACACAGAGGATTCTACCGCGTTCGTTCGTATTATCAACTCAACGCCAGTGAGTTACCATGTCTGTAGTATATTTTCCTTACTCTTGTTTCCTGCTTATTTGTCTTCATGCATCCTGTCTTAAAACAAGGTTTTAGCTCTTGTGTCGGTGACCTGCTTGCCTTGTTGTATTCACTGAACTCACAATAAAGGAACACCTGCAGTATTATGCTTATGTTAATGTGTGTGTGTGTGTGTGTGTGTGTGTGTGTGTGTGTGTGTGTGTGTGTGTGTGTGTGTGTGCGTGTGCGTGCGTAGCCCTCTCCCTCTGGCCCAGCAGCGGTCCCAGGAGGTGGTGTTCCTTTCACCATGAGGGACGTGGAGGAGCTGGAGAGAATGACCAAGGACTTTATCAAAGACATGGACACGCATGCACCGGTCATCACCTCACCTCCTACAGGTACAGCCACACACTATCACTCTCTCACTCAAACACGCACGCACGCGCACACACACACACACACACACACACACACACACACACACACACACACACACACACACACACACACACACACACAGTTCAGAGGAAAAGTGTCAATAGAGGTATTGACACTTTACATTTAATTCAGAACACAAACGGCACTTAATAATAGTCAAGACATTAGAGGAAAATCGCAGCTTATTTCCCAAGACTAATACAGGTAATAGTGATTTATACCCATGATGACAGTATGTAGCAAAATAATCAGGCTAATCATTCTATCCATAATTGCACAGCCCTTCTTCGGTCTAACCTTTGTGTTCATTGTTCACTACCCTGCACTCGCAGAATATTTTAATTGCTAATCAGCCATTTCATTTCATTGCAACCCACATGCACTCTCCTCTTTGTCAGTTGATGGGCAAATCTCACCGGAAACCACCAAAATGTTATCAGGAAAACTACATGATGATGTGTTGTAAAAAATGTCGAGCTCACAAAGCGTCATACCAAGACACGTTGGGAGCTTGTAGATCTGCTATTTTTGAAAGATCAGGAGGAAAAGAAATTCAAACTTTTCACCTACATCATGATGACATGCTCAAAAAAAAGAGAACACCAAGATGAATGTGTTTAATCTGTCAACAACTTCCCACTTTCACTTCCCAGTGAAATGGAACCATTCTATGAGTGAGTCTGTGCTGTGGTATAAAAACTAAAAGTGCTTTAAAGTTGTCAGTGACCTTGTGTGTTTGTACCTCATTCGTCCCTTGTCGTCCCAGAGGTTTGTGGGAAGTGCGGCGAGTCGTTGTCCCGTACCCAGCCTGCGGTGAGGGCCATGGACAAACTCTTCCACTCCAACTGCTTCTGTTGCATGATGTGCCATCGCCCCCTGCAGGGCATGCAGTTCTATGACAGGGACAGCTCACCACAGTGTGAGGACTGCTACATGGTGAGGATACACATTACATACACACACACACACACACACACACACACACACACACACACACACACACACACACACACACACATGCACATGCATATTATAAATGTATCGTCATCCCATCTGTGATTCCAAGATGGCAGCTACTGCTAGTTGCAGCTTCAAGTGGGTACATTCGGTTTGCAGCAAGAAACGGAACAGCACTTCATGTGTTTACAAATGTGCGTATAGATTTCTCCCGAGGGGATGTCGATATATTTCATTCATTGTTTGACTTTGTTGACCACATCGGTATTGGCAATTATGTGGTCGATGTGTCCCGACTCCCGATTTGTAACCTCTTTGAACCTTGCATCCCTATTTTTGGCATGTCATTATAGAAATATGAATAAGGGTTTAAATAAAATAAAGTTAAAAAATAAGGATAACTTTAAATGTACTTGTCCATCCATCCATCCATCTTCAACCGCTTATCCGGAATCGGGTCGCAGGGGTAACAGTTCCAACTGAGACCTCCAGATTTCCTTATCCCGAGCAACATCCTCCACTCCGTCAGGGAGTATACCGAGGCGTTCCCAAGCCAGTTTGGAGATATAATCCCTCCATCTGGTCTTTCGTCTGCCACGGGGTCTCCTCCCAGTGGGACGTGCATTGAGGACCTTCCTAGGAAGGCGCTCGGGAGGCATCCGTACTAGATGCCCGAACCACCTAAGCTGACTCCTTTCCAAGTGTAGGAGCAGCGGTTCTACTCCAAGTCTCTCTCGGGTGACTGAACTTCTCACCCTATCTCTAAGGGAGATACCAGCCACCCGTCTGAGGAAACCCATTTTCGGCCGCTTGCACCCGCGACCTTATACTTTCGGTCATGACCCACACTTCATGACCATAGGTGAGAGTAGGAACGAAGATTGCTCGGTAGACAGAGAGCTTTTTGTTAAATGTATAATTTAGGGTAAATGTTCTCATTTTAATACCGTACAATACATACTATAATTTATTTCTATCTATCAAAAAGTAATTTTAGTTTTCTTTAACTCGTTTACTGCCAATTAAATATGCCTTATTTGGGATCTCCCTGCCATAAATCTCCATAGACTTCCATGTAATTTATAGTGCACAGATCATGCACGCCCATGCACAGATCATGCACCATGTTTGTGCAGGCTGTTCACAGCTTTCAAACAAAAAAATCAGATTGGAAATCCGTTCAGGCATTCTTGAGAAAATAGCCATTATGTTTTACATGTTATGTAAGCAAAGATGGCTGCCCTGTATGAAAGATGGGGTTGTATGGGGGGTGGAACATGCAAAATCGCGATTGAAATCATGTTTACTAGATTTAATGGGGTCTAGTCTGACTCGTTTCAACATTTTCGCAAATTCTTTGAAAATCTACAAGCTCAAGCGGGTCAGCGTGAGCTTGTAGAACTGCGATAAAAAAGAATATTAGAACATTTAACTGATTAATAAATCCAATGCAGATGTTTTCTTCAATCTTGGATGGGGGGGTGTTGATTCCCTGCACCACAGAAGAGAGTCTAAGGATTTGACACTGTCAATGTGTTTGTTTATGCTCAGTGCAGGATAATGCAACGACACTGTGTTTGTGCGTATTTGTTTATGCATAGTGTAGTATGCTGTATCGGGTGTACTGTATACTGTCGTTAGTTGCTGATAGTGCTTTTTTGTGATGCTGTCTCTTTTTGACTGCTAGCTATTGTTGCTGCTCTTGGTTGTGACTTACAGTACTTTTACTCTGTATCTGTACTTTATCTGCTGTTCTGCCTCTGGGAACTGAATTTTCCCATCGGGATTGATAAGGTACTCCATCTATCTATAAGAGATAAGCAAGTGGTGTGCGTGTTACTTTTTAGTTATTAGTTATCTGCAATTAATCACACACATTATTTTGTTTTAATACAGTACTGTGCCAGGCTCATTGCATGTGTTCCACAGTAGGAGTAGTACCACCCCACTATTTTAAATTGGCACCATGGGCTTAGCACTGCCCTGGAGGATTGTAATTGTTTTCCAAACGACCCACAGTGTTTTCCCGTTCAGGTCTACACCAACTGGGATAATGGGCTCAGCTAGGCTTACTTTTTTATCAGGCACGATGCTTAAATGTGTACTTTTTTCCCCGTTGTTTATTGACCTTTTCACTTGATCACAGGTTTATACAGTCTGTTGTTGTTAAAAACACTGAATTACAGTCAAAATCTCTAAGCTACAATCTAATGACCTCATAAATAAATCTAAGATCTAAAGTATGGGGATTGGTGGTGATCTCCTGTATCTCTCAGTTTGGCATCTTGGGTGGTCAGTTTGTTTGAGGTCCTTGTTTGATGGCCTGTGAGCAGTGGTGGAAAGTAACTTAATACATTTACTCAAGTACTGTAATTAAGTAACATTTTGCGGTACTTTTACATTACTTGAGCATTTCTTTTTTTGGTGATACTTTTGTACTTCTATTCACTACATCTCAGAGGCAAATATTGCATTATTTATTCCACTGCTGCAAGCTTGTAGATTGGCACTTCTCACCTATCTACAAACTTGGTAGATTGTACTGTAGGAGGTACAGTAGATGAGATTGCATGACTCACCTACTGTACAGGACTTACACGCTGGGGAAGGCCAACTGGGCCGAAACCTCTGTTTGTTTGCTGCTGCTGGGGGTAAACCTTCAATAAACATGAAGAATTCGTTCTTAAGTGAGTACTGGTGTCCTTGTTCTAAAGTTCATTGTTTTCCCGAACCGTGCACCCAAGACTAGTATATTGTTGCACTTTGACGACGAGTGCTCCTCTTTCCTTTTCTGAAGAGACTACATGACTCCCTAATGTCTGATCCCACCCTCCCCCACCCCCTGTTGTTCATCCTGTTCAGAGCTCTCTGGCGGTGTGTTCACGGTGTGGAGAGAAGATCACGGACCGCGTGCTGAAGGCGGTGGGCCAATGTTTCCATGCTCACTGCTTCCGCTGCAGCACCTGCGCCTGCAGCCTGGAGGGGGTGCCCTTCATCACCGACGACAACAACAACCCTTACTGTGTCCAGGACTACCACAGGTACATGCAGCAGCAACCCTTACATGCAGGGTTGGATTTATATCTGTCTCCACGTCAGCAATGTTTCTCTTCTTGGCAGTATATCACTTGGTCATTCATCTTTATCACCAGTGGGTCAGGCTGAAGTATACACTCATTTCATTTTTGGTAGTGTAAGTGATTATAAAACAGCTGATCTACAAGCTCACAAAGCATTGCAATGTGACACCTTTCGAGCTTGTAGATCTGTTATCTTTGCTAGTTGTTAAATATATACTGTAGGGCCTAAGTGATTAAGAAAATGTTCCCCCTCTTTTTTTTTTTGTAAACAGATCAAACCCTGGGTAGATGGTACTTTCTGTGTGCGTGTGCGTGTGCGTGCGTGCTTGCGTGTGTGTGTGTGTGTGTGTGTGTGTGTGTGTGTGTGTGTGTGACACAGAGGCAGAGACTCAATGAAAGACATGAATGAAAGGTCACACCTCTCTGTCTCCTGTGTGTTCCAGGCGTTTCTCTCCCCTGTGTGTGAGCTGCAACGAGCCCATCATTCCTGCCCCGGGCAGCGAGGAGACGGTCAGAGTGGTCGCCCTCGACAAGAATTTCCACCTTAAGTGTTACCGCTGTGAGGTGAGACACTTACCACACTGACTGCCCTGGAAAGTAATTTGAACAAAGTCTCCTTAAGAGTAGTCCGTTCACAGGGGGCACCATCTTGGTACATTCCACATACGTACTATATCGTTGTTGTCGGGTGGAAAGGAAACTCGTAAAATATTCCTTTTTTGTTCATTTAAAAACTATTTAAAGTAGTGAAAATAGCCGATCTACCAGCACGTGCGAGGCGTTGTGTGCTTGTAATTCTGCTATTTTCACTTGTTTTGTGTGACAGTCTTGTCACACAAAGCAGGGCTTTACTTTACGAAAAAACGTACAAATTAGAAACTTGGAGATACAAGGTTTCTGCCCGACAGTGATAAACTATATGCTCTGACAATACAAGAGTTCTGTCTCTTGAATGGGAACTCCGCTACATCATAAGTTCTGACATACATACATACTCTGTTTGTAGGATTCTCTTCATGACATGCAGACAGGAGCATCTATTGGCCAGTTTTGCTGGCAGTTTATTAGTTTGTTTTTGGTGCCACCATCTTTAGCTTTTAAAATGTTTCCATTGCTGCCTCCTCTATAGTATACTGTCTCTGATTGTAGAAAGTTGTATGTGGGTGTGAATTTCATCACAATCATATAAACCACTTTGCGTCCCTATTTTGGGCATTATATAAGTCATTATAGGCAAAATCCTTAAGAAATTGCTAATGTTTTAAAAATGTCATAGATAAAAATGATTAAAATTGTAGACCTACAAGCTCACAACATCAGTCCAGCTTCCTATTTTTTCCAGTACTGGAGACAACCCATAGAACATTATCAAATTCTTTGCCTCCGGTGACCGGTATGCATTTTGTATGAATTCCTCTCACAGACTGGAGGGGAGATCAATATTTCAAAAGCCCTTTAGTTTTTGAAAAATAACACTTTATGAAACTTTAACAACGTTCTCAATCTTTTTTGTACCCGGCGACCGGGGACATTTTTCTCACTGACTGGTGTGGGGTGATCATTATTTAAGCTGTGATTGGCGTGATACGACAGTTTCATAAATCACACCCTGTCATGACTCATGAGATTAATCCTGTGGTCGGATCTGTGCTGGCTGCTATGTTAGATTGATAAATGAGGGCCAATGTGTGCCAGTCTGCAACAGTTTAACACAATAAGCCAGGGGTCTTCAACGTTTTCAGTCCAAGGACCCCTTAGTTTAGATGAAGCAAGGACCCCCACAACCTGTTAATATATTCCATATAAGTTTCATCTTTTGACAGCACAATCATCAGTGTATTTTGGAATTGTGTCAATTTGTGTTTTCAGATAGCTAACCACTTAAACCGTCAATACTTAAAAAAAACTTGACCTTTCACTCTGTACTTAGTCTGCTCTTTTCCCCCTCTACACCAAAGCTATTTGCCGAAAATAGACGATCTACAAGCTCACAACGCCTCGCAGCGCGAGGCGTTGTGAGCTTGTAGATCTGCTATTTTTGGCAACATTTCTCAGAATATGGACGCTAGGGTTCAAGTGGTTAATATAAAAAAAACCTGTAGTAACTCTGAGGACCCCCTAGGGTCCCGGACCCCCTGTTGAAGACCGCTGCAATAAGCCGTTCTCCCTGCTTTTTTCTAGGACTGCGCCCGCCCCCTCTCCATAGAAGCAGACGCCGACGGCTGCTACCCGTTGGACGGCAGAATCCTTTGCATGAAGTGTCACACCCAGCGAGCCAGGCAGGCCATGCAGTGATGGGCGGAATCGGCCATCACTGCTCTATATATGAACCAAAACTCAAAAGCACAGGATTCATTCAGCTGCCATTTTTGCCTTTGCGACAGGGCTTTCTACATGTGCGCGGGTGTGAGTGAGCACGCTGACTGAGTATGAGCGTGCAAGTGCGAAGCGGCGAGATTGCATGATGCCGAAACATTGTAATGTTCTCTCTCCTTCCCCTGTTCGGTGCAGAGGTAATGTACTGCACCGAAAAACAGACTTTCCTCTCCACAAATCTCTCTTCTCTGCTTGGCCTTCTTTCTCATACCAGCCTATAATTCCATCTCCCGTTCTATGTTTACGCAGAATCTCCCTGCAGAACTTGCACAAGACCAGCTTTGTCAAAAGAGCAGCCACATCAGTGTCCTTTCCTACTCGCCTTCGCCTCATGGGTTGCTAATACCCCAATTAATATAACTGCTTTATGGTGAGGTGTACTCCTGTCCATCTCTTTGCCTGTCAGTGTTATGATTGGTGAAGGTGATGGGTAATGATATTTGTACTAAAGTATGGAAGCCCATTTCTGCCACTGAGTAAAATGTACAGGTACCCTTTTCTCTCACACATATGCAACTTTATATCTATGATGGGTGTTTATCTTGCAGTTGTGAGAACTTGTGACATATGTCAAAATCTTGAAATTTTCGTTTTTTGCATTCTGAGGTATAAAGTCAACTGTGTCTCAAGTCTCAAAGCAGGCCGTTTTCATTTTATTCAGTGACATGAGAAATGGGCTTCACAAGTCTTTCTCTGACTTTTTGACTCTGGTTGGCTGGTAGGACAGTACACCTTTATGCCCTTTTTATACTTATAGTGGGTGTTGCGCACCGAAAATAGCAGATCCACAAGCGAGTGTTTTGCGACGCGACATGATGCGATGTGAGCTTGTTGTCCGGCTATTTTTGGTGTATGACATGGCACGCAAAATCAGGCAATAGCCTGCAAACCTCTCGCTTATCTGCCCTACAGATTGCTTTCTCTCACCGCTTTGCTCTCACAGCATGGCATCCTATGACCTGACTGCAAAAAAGAAAAGAACTGCCCAAAACAGTGAATGTCGCTCTTGTTAGTATTTTATCTTGATGTGAATTTGTTGATTCAATATACAGTAGGCATGCCCTGGTGACAAATTACTTGCATTTGTTGTTGCCCTCGTCGTATGATCACACAAACTGAGGGCAAGCCGAGATCAAACTGATGGTTCTCTTGTGAAAAGAATCTGATGCTGATTTTAAAGCGCTTTAAAGTATTTTTGCATGTTATTGCCAAACAAAGAGAACAAAGTTAAGCACAGATTCCATTCCAATGAGCTCATGGTGTTAAATGTAAGCGTGGTAAATGTTGGCTGCCCAGCTGGAAACAGGACCTATATCATGTGATCATTGCACAGTTCCATAATGATGCCTTTTTTGGTGAAATAATGTATAGAAATGATTAATATCCCTTTAGTCTCAGAATGACGCTAATGTCACAGCACAAGATACATTCTGTTAACGAGTGCATTATGGAGAAATGTACTGTAATGATGACTTGCTGGAAAAATAGTTTATTTTTCTCTTTTTATTTGCTGGCAATTGCAGCTCTGAATGGTCAGTTTCATGTTTCTTACAGTATTAAGTGCATCATTGAAAACCCTACTGTAATGAAAACCCTACTGTAATGACACCTTATTAGAACCTTTGTTTTCTTTGCTCAACGGTTACCAGAATCAGTCTGATATACAGTTTGTTCCGATCGTACAGAAGTACAGTCTAATAGCTTTGAGCTCCATTCCAACACAGTGAAGGCCATTTATTGTAAACATATAGTGATCAACCTTCCAAAAATGTATTTCAAATTTGACAGTGGAAATGAAAACCACTGCCTGTGCTTGTGGCATTCACTCATTATGTGTTTCTTTTGGTATACTATTTCTTTTATTTTGTGTTGTGCACAGTATATCGGTCATGTTCGTTTTTGATATTATCCCAGTGAATACCACTATTTTCCATTCATCTATTGTACTTTTGCGTGTTTATCCGATATATGATACTTCATCAGTTACATTGGCAATGTGCCTTCTCGAGCTTTTGTATTCCATTGTTGTCATTTTGTATTGAGCCTGCCTTCATAGTTATCCATTCCTTTAAAAAAATAAAAGTTCCTATGTGTTCTCAGATTAATCCTGGCACAGTAAAACAGCATTTAGGATGGTTACAGAACATCCTAACCCTATGGCCAAATGTGACTTAGCATTGCATGCTAGCTGTGTTGTTGTTGTTGGTGGTGTATCATGTTTTTAGTATTAATATCACCTTTAACTTTCTTTTCTTTACATTTTTTTTGCACAAACTCCTTTGTGACAATGTCTTTATCATCACAGCGTGCTCACATTTTATGGGGCTTTCACAGTTGCATTTATTTAATGTTAAAATTGTCCAGTGGTATTACATTAATTATAATTGCCTTGTCTTTCCATATAGTTCTCTTTTTATTATAAATTCCTTTTACATTTGTGTGAATGTGTATTTGTTTACGGTTAAACATGCCTTTATTATTTACCTCCCTCCTTTCATTGGGCTGTATTAGGACATTTTAAAAATAAGTACATAAATAAACCGCTAATTGCCAAAATGTCTACTGTCTGTCTTAAATTAATGTGACTTTTAATTAAACCCACCTGTTGGCAAAGTATAATCCCTGCATCTTGGAAATGTGTGGCGGTGTAGTTTTCTATCACCATATTTTGTCGTCCTCTCCTCTCTGCTGTTCATGTGACCTTCACAAAACATGTTAAGTTCAAGCTCTTTCAATTATGTGTCACGGAGACTGGCTGTGACCCCCTTCCCCCCTATCAGCTCACACCAGCAACACGTTCCACTGATAGTGACTACAGCAGACACGTATGTGTGCGTCTGCACAAACACGTATGTTTGTGCATGTGTGTGGTTTGGTTTCCAAAATAAGAGGGCTCTCATAAAGTAAAGAGACTATGTTCAAGCCAAAGTGCAACATTGCATATATATTTATATTGACGTCTATATTGTGTAATATTACTTTCTTCACAGGTGTTACCATTGATACTAATTAAGGCTGTTTCATTTAGCAGAACCACACAGAGAGCCAAGATGCACAATGGCAGCACCATGACCCTGACCTGAATGCAACAACCAAAGTAGCCTACTATATAAATGGTAACACCTGCAAAGGAAGTAACATTACCCAACTATTTGTCAATGGCTGCCATGAAAAGGCCTATTGCAAGTTAAGCACTATGTAGGACCCCTACATAAGCTGTGGAAAGAAAATAATAAGAAAAGAAAAAAACATTGGATATTACAGCTTTAAGTATCCTTTTGAATTTTAGTTAATGAAGGCAGTGTATCCTGTCAGTACAGCACACCAGCCAAACAGCCATTTGAAACAGAACCATCGTGTTGGTGTAGTAGTAGGGGGTCCTGAAAGGAGAGGAGAGCCATACGTAGGCCTGCAGGCCAGGGGTCCTCCTGTTTATCAGGAGGACAGTGGAGAGAAGTGAGCGATGAAAAGAGATTAGTGCCTGACAGAGGGAGCAGAAAGAGGACAACGTGAAAACAACATCAGTACAAAAAAGAAGACATCAGAGGATGCAACCAACAGAGATTCAGACGTCCCAATCTGAAGTGAGTGTGAACTCCAGCATGAGGCAAGCTTCTTCATAAAATAAAATAGTTTTTTTTAGCAAGAAGCATGACCCAAATGGGTCCCTTCTCTTACTCCATCAGTCTTTCAATTACTATTTGTTTATCTTTGCATTTTATGTATGATTGTCATAACTTGCCAAATGCAAACTTGCAATTTATTAGACTGTTTGATAAAATCTTGAACACTGAGGTATGTAGCTGAACTCCACCATCCATATAATATGTCATGTGTTTTCAGTCATACCATGCACAGTGATGGAAGATGCATAAAGTGATATAGCCTGGGAAATTAGTGACACAATCGTTCACTTTGTGATACAAGCACCAAAGTTTCCTATGAACCTACTTTTTCCAAAAAGCATGTTAGCCACTCAAAGAAATGCATTTTTCAAAAAAAGGTTGGGGTCCAATTAACTTTACTATACAGGAAAATAATAATAAAAAAAAATCTGCTTTAAGTAGCATGTGAGGGGTCAAATTACTGTTTTTTTCATGATCCTGAATCCAATGCAAGCATTTGTTTTGCACAAAAAACATTACTTGGGCTAAAAAAGGCACCATAAAACTATGCTTTAGTGATGAGTCATGACTTTTCACAGTTTTGTGGGGGCTGTTTTTTAGCCCAAGGAATGTTTTTGTGCAAAACGAATGCTTGCATTGGATTCAGGATCATGAAAAAAACCCTCACATCCTACTGAAAGCAGATTTATTTTTTATATACTTTTCCAGTGCTATAGAACCCAACCTTTTTTTTGTTGAAAAATTTTGTTGGAAAAAGTAGGTTCAGAGGAAACTGAACGATTCTTCAAAAAGAATTTACTTAATTTCAATTTTTTCTCTAATAATTTATATATTAGCTCAGTTCAGTATAACCTAATGATACAACCATCAGCAGATGAAAATAATGTTCTCTGCAATGTGCTACAATGTACGATAGTTGCAGTGTTTACCCTGTAGCATGTTCAGAAGCACAGATGCTTTAATTTATGATGCTGAAGGCATGAAGGCCCCAAATTTCAACCCCTGAATTTGCCTTGAACCACTAATTATGTATTAGGAAACGTGTAATATGTTATTTGGATGACCCTAAGGATCATATAAAAAAAATAAAAAAACTGAATGATCACTATTGCGATTTCTTTTGGGTCAAACCACAGATTGACTGGACTACTCATTTCCAGCGTCAGTCGTCCTTATCCCAGCTATCATCACAGCCAGAAGCTGAGATCCCGTTTCTTCAGCTAAAATCCCAACCCCAACCTTCCAGCCTGCAGGTCCAGCAACACGAGCAGCTACAGCTCGAGCCTCTCTCCCAGCAAGCGCCTCAAAGCCTCCCACCTTCTCAGCCAGGGTCCCAGCCCCACGCCCATCTCCATCCTCCCCAGCCTGCTGAGCAGGCCAAGTCCGTGTGGACAAACCATCGAAGGCTCCTTCTCCTCCTCCTGGGCTCCTCCTTCTGTGCCTCCATTCTGGGCATGCTGTACTACTCCCAGCAGAGAGACAAAGTCCTGACAGACGGCAGAGGAATCAAACCGGGTGGAGCAGGTACATCAAGATGCACAGATAGAAAGCATCCCAGCACAACTGAGGGGGCAGTTTCCACTATTGATTAGCATTTTTAATATTCGATGATCTTTTCAATAAATGGTTCAGTTACAACCAAATATTAGGCTAATACTACTGAACATTAAAAAAGGCCATTGATTTTTTTGCTCACACTGCTGGCTGTTATAGACAGCTGGATGTTATAGACAGACTCTGTCACACACACAGTCAGGCAGTTTTGTGCAAACCTATCGTATTTTACTTTATTTTTTTATTGCACTTTAGGATACGGTCACACCAAAGTATGGCTGCCAGCTGATAAACTCATTTTGTGAGAGGCTGACTAAATGCAGAGAGCGTATTTAGTCCCAAAGCCTGTGACACACCTGTCAATCACCCCCTTGTCGATTGGATTTAGGGGAAAAACCAGCATCTATGTGAGAACCTATCTGCTCCAGCATAAACGCAAGGTCTGCCTGGCACGCAGAAAGCTGCGCAAGACCATAAATCAATGCCATTCCCATTGAAATGCATTGGCTGAATCCACTCTCATAGTTAGTTAGAATATTTGCACGGTGTGACCGTACCCTCATAGTGCTTTTCACAAACACGATAACAAAATGAAAATATTCAATTGGGTATTTCATGTAACAAATGGGTAGATCTCAACACTGAGACATGTTTTGTTGATGTAGTATGCATTTATTTTATACTTGAATCCACGTCTAATGTGAGGATGTGATTCTTTTCCCCAGTCACTCCATGTCTCTCCCAGGCCTGTGAGAGCGCCTCAGCCCGTCTGCTGGTCGACCCCTTTAGTCAGCCATGTGCCTACTTCCTGTTCACCTGTGGCTCAGAGCGACCCTCGCCAACCACCAAGGGAAGACAGAGGGGCAAGGGAGTACTAGCCTGGAACCAGACCAATCCTTCAGAACAAAACAACAGTGACGTTGTCTGGCCACGCAGGGCTAAGGGAGAACATCAACATCAGCAGAGGGAAAGGAAGGAGAAAGAAGACATAAGTCGGAAGACTGGGGAGAAAACATTGGACCGAAGAACTGCACTGCTGCAGTATCTCAGGGAGATTTTGGGTACATGTCTGCAGTTGCATTTATTTAAAGACTAACCCAACCCCAAACCCATATGTGTGTGAAGCCTTTCATCTTTAGTAAAAAAAAAAGAAATATTGGATGGTGTGGTGCCAGATGACACTCGAGTGTCACCATCCTGATACTACCAGTATCAGGATGGTTTCTTATATATATTTACTGTTTTCCGGATAGTAAAAATACCCAATTTACAACCTTACAATGCATCGCAATGCGACTCATTGTAAGATTGTAGACGTGCTATTTTCTCTTTCTGACCATTTGACCATGTTTGACCATTTCTTTCAACATTTTCACCTATGATGATATAGCCTATCCAAAATATGGACACCAGGCTGGGATTGCACGCAATATTCAAGTTCCCACACAATATTTCTGTGATCCTAGAATGATTGGGTTTGATTCCTGCTGGGGATGCTGTGGGCGCTGGGGGCGTGTTCTCTCCCCTGCGTCATCAGCGCCCATACCCTAGGTGGGGTTGGCGACAGGGCCTTTCTGTGTGGAGTTTGCATGTTCTCCCCATGTCCCTCACAAAAACATGCAGTAATCCTGGTCTCAATACTGCCTCCCCCTGGCAAGCTAGGGTGCCTGATGGAGGGGAAAGGAACTGATTGGAATAACGTGTTCCTTTCACATGCTACGTCCTACTGGGGAAATTCCCCCCTGTCAGGTGATAAGAAGCAGCCTGCTCACTCTTCATGTACTGAAGGAAACATGAGCTCAGTTCTGGGCCCTCCTCAGGTTGGCAGAGGGAAAGTAGTGCCCTGGATTACAGCTTAGCCAATTGGCACTGGGTGAAAAATGGGAGTTGTGGGATTTGTCTTCATGTCTTACTGTGTCTCTCTGTCAGAGGCAGAGAGTGTCACGGGGAAGCCGACCAACGTCACAGAGAGCCCGTCTGGTTCAGCTGTACACAAGGCCAGAGGATTCTACCGTTCCTGTATGGACACCAGGTCTATAGAGACTGCTGGAGCAGAGCCCTTCTTCTCACTCATCCAGAAGGTGAGGACAGTGCATTTATTGTACACACTGTGAATCTACTTTTATTCATCCAGGCAAAGAAAATGTAGCATGGATGTATTTCTAAAACAAGGCCCTGCTTTTCACTTCTTGCACCCCAAAGATCTGCCCTTCACAGCCACTACTGCTAGTCAAACTGATGAAGTTAGGAGTTCAAAATCAATACTCGAGTACTTGGAAGTTGGAACAGTTGAGGCAGAACATTTTCTCATAATTATCGAGATTTTGCCCTTTTCACACTTTTACTGTTTTCGGATCCAGTCTTGAACAGATAGATAATATACTGTAACTTCACGCCATCAGGTGGACGGAAACCAAGAGTGCCTGTTCTCCTAGACTAATTAATTCGCCTCAACCAGAGGTGTCATGATTTGTTTTGTTTGCTATAATTGTTTCGTTTAGTTTGGTATATCCATGTTTTATTTCAACTCGTAGCATGACGGGTAAGACTAGAGTACTCAATTCAGCATTCAGGTTACGGAACAGAAACAAAGCTGTGCCGATCTACAATCTCACAACTCGCCAATGCTGGGATACTTTGTGAGCTTGTAGATCTGCTATTTTGGGTACATTTGGAAATTTTGGAAAGTTTGCAAACATTTTGACATTGACATGCCCAAAGGGATGGCAGGTTGAAAGTGGTTAAACTGCCATAATAATCTTATGAATTGAATATGAAAGATTTATTTTTATTTTTTTCCCCTCTGCTTTCCTATTGGCCCCCTGGTGGCCACCACCTGTGGGCTATTTATTTTTCCCATTTGCGTTTGTTCATGTGTAGCTGGGTGGCTGGTCGGTGTCGGGTCAGTGGAATCGGAGTGACGTCAGCTCCACCCTGAGCCTGCTGATGAGAGATTACTTCACCTTCCCTTTCTTCAACCTCTATGTGGGCAGAGACCCAAATGACCCCGACGGTGGGAGCAAGAAGAAATACATTCAGGTTTGTGTAGGCTATACCAGTGTGGTTCCAGAAGGTGGCCAAGAACCATGTTCATTCAACTGTTCTGTTAATTCCCAGAAATCTCTGCTTTCTTGGTTGATCTGCCAACTCTTCTGGGAGGACAATGGCAAACTCTTGTTCTTCTGTTATTTGTTTTAATTATTAAGCTTATGTGTGTACCACGAAGAAAACATTTCAGTCATTACATTGAACCCCAGTATCCCTATTCCGAGGCAAATATTCCACATCTACAAGCTCACAATGCATCACAACATATCACAACTTGATGCGTTGTGAGCTTGTAGATTGGCTATTTTCAGCAAATAATTTTGCTGTTTAGGGAAATGTTAGTGGACCTAGTATAGAGACCTGGGGGACCCCAGTAAACAAAAATATAAGTGGTTGGTATTTTCAGAAATAGCGAAAAACCATATCTATAAGCTTGCTTAAACACAAGTGTCCTTGTCGACAGATTGACCAGCCAGACCTGCTGATCCCCGTCCAATGGAATAGCAAGACACGGAATTACACAATTAAACCACAGGTGGCCGTATCCCATAATAGCTCCAGGATTTATTCAGCACATTTACATCTATTTTTGCATATCGTTGCTGTTGGGCCAAAACCTCTTATCTCCATATTTTAACGTAGTTTATATTATATTATATTTTTCGTACATAAATGAACGTCCTACTTCGTCATACAAGAATGTTACACAAATATTGTGAAGATAGCTGATAAGCTTGTAGATCAGCTATTTTCACTATCTTTAGAATTATTGCCAGACCCATGAAATGGGTAGGCCTACATAAGCAAATGTCGGTCTGTCCGGGTTTTCTATATAAAGGGTATATATGATGATGACATGATGATGACATGCCTACAAAAGGCATGATGTCATAAATGATGATGACAGACAGGGGGTCTGGCACAACCAGGTTGACCTGGTCTAGTTATAATAGAAAAGGGGTGTTTTTGGACATACAAGGTTTCCACCCGACGGCAACGATATCCAGCCATCTTACTGGTGTCTCTCCCCATGTTAACCCTATGTTTCCCTTAACGCTGCCACTCCTCCCTGGCCCAGGACGTGCGTCTGTTCCTGGCGGCCTGCCAGCGGTACCTGGCTCTCCTGGGCGCTCCCTCCAGCACCCTGCAGCACGTGGGCTACATGTTCATCGCCCTGTCGTCTGAGCTGGCCGTGGCCGCTTCCCCCCTGTCCTATCGGCTGCTGCAGGGTCAGCTCTACCAGCGCAAGACCATCAGAGACCTGCAGGTAACGTTCGGCTCTGTTACGCTGGCAGCCCAATTTATTTTTTTTTCCTAACCAAGTATGAACTATGAATTATAGCAGTGGTTGGGTTCTCAAAGTTTCTCACGTCATGAACCCCCAAATTGATGCATATTAGGCCACGGACCCCCATCTGAAAAGGGTTTGTGCCAGGGACTCCCAGGAGAGAACATATGTTTAGTTGAAATTGATCGTATTTCTTCAAGATTCTTCAAAAATAGCTGATCTACATCTACTTGTGGATCGGATTTCTTTTAATAGCTGAAGTATAAAGTTTATACTTCCGATCCACATTAGGGGTGAAAATGATTCAACTGATTTTGATGCTATATTGACAAATTTTCCTTGGGACCCCCTGGAACCCCCTCAAGAACCCCTGGGGGTCCCCCCCGGAATACCTGATAAAACTGTGACTAAAACTCCATGGTAACTACTGTACATAGATTTCTTTCTTCTATGCAACTGTGTGCACAGGCTCGCGCCCCAGCCATTGATTGGCTCAGCTGTCTACAGATTGCATTCCATCCTCACCCAGTCAGGGAAGAGGACCCTGTCCTGCTGCATAACTTACCCTACATTGAGCAAATGTCCCGCATTGTCAGCAAATGGCTGAACAAGCTCGAATTGATTAGCAGGTATGATTATGATGAGACATACAAACAAATGACACTCACTCACAAGGTATTTCTTGCATTTTACATTTTTAGATTTTCTTTTTCCTGTTCCTTTTGCTCCCTCTAGTGGTCCGGTTCATACCTACATGGTTCTCAATCTCCTTCACACCCTCATACCTGCCCTGGACTCCAGGTTCATTCAGGAGGAGTATAATTTGTCTGTGGCTCTGGGGGACACAGAGGAGGTACATTTTCACCACATTCACCCTGCCGTCCCTATTTTGGGCATGTCGTTATAGGCAAAAACATTAAAAAAATAAAATAAAAATCAGGCCAGCTGGGAAGGCATTCTTCGGTACAGGGACAAAAGGTTGACCTCTTGAAGCATGTGGGGGGAGTCGGGGGACCATGGACTGGGCCAGGTAGAGCTTGGATATGGTGGTGAATACGGGTGCCAGGAGGTCAGCACAGGTCTTGATGACCCACCTGGGGATGCCATCTGGGCCAGCTGCTTTCCCCATGTTCACCCTGTTGAACGCCCTCCCCATGTCCTGTTCAGAGAAGACCAGCGTGTTCTCTGCTACGAGGGCAGACCATCGGGAAGGGCAACTTACAACCAGAAGGTGTCCTATCCTAGTGGTTCACAAACTTTTTCATGTCATGGACCCCCAAATTGAAACTTATTACCCCCATTTAAAAAATATATGCCAGGGCTCTAGCCAGGATTCCCAACCATTTTAATTTCAAGGACCCCCAGTTAAACTGGGGGTCCTTGAAATTAAAATTGGGCCAGTTTGACATGCATTAGGCTACGGACCCCCATTTAATGGCATTTCTATCTCTGAGACCCCAATCTATATTGTAATATGAATGTTAATTTAACTTGGAGAGTGTACATTCTCTGAGTTACATACCCATGATGGTCCATTTGGTTTCTAACTATCATTTAGCTGGGGACCCCCTGGATCTCTCTCAAGGACCCCTGGGGGTCCCTGGACGCCACTTTGAGAACCAATGTCCTACCTGACACCAATGTCGAGAATTATTTTTTATACTAGAGAGACAGGAAACGGGTAGGGAGAGAAGGGGAGTGACAGGCAGCGTCGGGCTCGGCCTTAGAGCCTATTATGGGCTGTATTTTGATTGCCAAACTTTTCGTCTGAGACAGAGTTCAGCTTTCCAAACTCTAATTCAGGGTAATGCTTTTCAGAAGATGCAAGTGACGTCATTTTGTAGTTGAACCGGACCTTTCAGACAAAAGGTCTGTGGTCGGAGACAGTATGGACAGGTACATAAGACAATCAAAATAGAGCCCAGATGTGGTATGTGCCTTAACCACTAGGCCATTGGCTTCTAGAATTCTAAATGGAAGGATAGGGGATTCATCTACTACAGATGGATGCACCTCTCTGTCCTACATCCCTATGTAGTTAGTTATACAACGAATAGAGTAAATGCCATAAGTAAACTGTTTAAAAAAAATGATGTCCTGTCCAATGTTAATTCCTCACCAGGCCGTCCCTCGTTGGGGAAGCTGTGTGTTGGAGACCGAGAAAGGGTTTGACTCGATCCTCACACACCTACTCAGGGAGAGGACTGCACACACAGAGGTACAGTAACGACCACGGTCAATGAATTCTATAGGGTTTAAGTGGTTACGCGAAGTTTCAGCTGAGGTTGACTTTTGTTGTCTTACAGGCAGAGGAGATGATTCAGAGTATCTTTTACGCAATCAAGTCTAAATTGTCTGCTCTAAATTGGAGAGATGAGAAGTCCCGTCTGCTCGTTATGAAAAAGGTAAAAGGTGACATTTTGAAATTCTTAAGACTATATTGCCATCTAATATTGAACTAATATTGAACATCTGTCTTCCCTCCAGTTTCACTCTTTAACTCCAAGACTTTGGACTAAACCTCAGATCCAGAGTGAAGCTGAACTTGACCAACTTTTTTCTGAGGTACATATTATAATGTTACAGAAGTTTATTTGCATTTTATTTGTTTTAGGTTTGAATAATTATTACAAAGTCACTGATGCATGCATTCCACACTGCACAGCCTTTGGATTTTGGAATCTCAGTCATGCACTGTCTCAATGTTGTCAAACCAGGATGCTGACATCTTTACAACTGTTACTGTACATGCATGTAACAGGCCCATGTGGGTATAGAGGCTCATCGATGATACTTATATCTGCATTATTTTAGGTAACAATCAGCAATCAAAGCTATTTTGCCAACTACATCCAACTACTGTCCCTGCAGCAAAAGAGACGCAACAAACTCTTCTCTCAGACCGAGGAGGTTGACATGTAAGCAGTTGTTTCCGTTCATTCTCAAACTGAAAACTACTGTATGATCTTTAAGAACTACCCTATACCCCCATTCTCCTTGAATTATACTGCTGTCTCTGAGAGACAGCGTTGTAATTCAAGTAGACTGGGGGTATACTGTATATGGGACATATACAGTATACTAAAGCACTTTTGTCAGACTTGTATTTCTTATTCCGAATCCGGGCTCCCCCTGAGTTAATGTCGAAGAGTCCTTGAGCAAGACTCTGAACCCCTAGTTGCTCCCGGTGAGTAGGTTGGTGCCTTGCATGGTTTCCTCCGCCATCGGTGTATGATAAAAGCGCTATATAAATGCACCATTTACCATTTATTATTAATTTAAACTCCTTTAGCTCTTGTCCCAATCCTAGTACTTCATACTTACATGATCTTTCTAGGATTTGGTCCAACATTCCATTATTCTGAAAGTCCAATAGTCAGAAAAGAGCATTAGGTTAAGGTTATTAATTACACACTGTTGGACCAATGGCGCTTCAGAATAAAGAGTTTGTGGACCAATGCCATGTCTGTGGACTATGGTGTGACACTTTTGGTTGTTTGATGTTTTGTGCGTGGATTTGAGGCTCATTCTACGATTTATTATGAGAATTGGTGAAATACATGACAATGTAGGTTGTATTGATAAATGTAGTATTCATTCTATCTTATTTCTTTTTTCCTCTTCAGTTTATCTGTCTCGCCGTTCATCCTGGGCAATGAGCTGGTCTTTCCCATGGGAATGTTTGTCCCTCCCCTCTTCCACCCAACACATCCTAAGTAAGTGGTGTACTCATTGATTGAAGACCACAAGCACAGTTCACAGTGGTCTATCATACAGTATGCGATGCGTACAGTATACCAATGACGCAACACTTGGCAATTTGTTTTGTTTTGAAACAGGGCAATTAATTATGGAGTTTTGGGTTTTCTGATTGCCAAAGATATCCTCCATCTTCTTCTGCCAAACAGTAAGTTAAAACAATACTTTCTGTTGACTGCAATATCATTATCAAAGAGCAGTAGCCTAACCTTCAAACAGCATTTAGAGTCTGTCTCCTGTGTAGCCCAAACTATTGTTATGATGGAAATTGATGGTGGATCATTTATGTATTGTATACTGTAGCTATGTACAGTATATATGAGTAAACCTTTATTATGTCCTGTGACTTTGAAAGCTTGTGGCCTTCAAAGCTTTTGAAGGTCATTGTTTTGAAGTTGAACCTGTCTTCTTCACATATTTATTGGGAGGAACTCAATAAATTCTCTATGAATAAATATTTAAATGCAAGTAAAGGCGATGTGCGAGTCCTTTGTGCTCGGCCCATGGTCTTCTCCATGTCAGTCTACAGGTGTGCAAAGTTCTTTTATAATCTAATCTGTCCAAATATGAATCGTTTCTCATCATTCTCCATATTAATGTGCTCATAATTGTATCATTTTCGGTTTTTTTCCCCACTTTACTTTGTTCTACACTGTGAAAATGGACTAATGGTGTGCTTGGGCTGTAGTTGACTCTCAGAGTGAGACGGTGCGGGCTGTGGGGCAGTGTGTGTGGCATCATTACCTCACTGTAACAGAGGGACCAGGGAGGGTTGGAGCCTTTTCTCTGTCTGCAGCACAGCTACAAGAGATATGGGTGCAGTACTTTGCACTCCAGGTGGCGCTACAGGTCAGTAGTGATGGTCCGTCATTATAAATCCCATTTGAACCACTTTAACCATTATTTTATGCTTTAACTATTGAAAAATAGCAGATATACAAGCTCACAGCTCAGCACAGAGTGCCCCGCTGCGAGCTTGTAGATCTGCTATTTTTATGCAAGGCTTTGAATATTTTTGTGTCGTCTGTCTTTCTAAGGTTTTTTGAAAAACCTATGTTTCTATGTCAGTGGTGCTCAACATTTTTCATGTGAAGGACCCCCACAATTACATGTATTTGGCCGCAGACCCCCATCTCAAAATATGTTGTTCCAGGGACCACCCAGAAGCAAATATTTGAGTTGCAAATGTTCGCTTTTAAAAATCAAGAAGAAAACTCAAGATTTTTCAAAACTCTAAAAATGATTTCTCCAACACAATAACCCGGTCAATGCTGGGTGCCGAAATACTGATGACAGCACAGCACAATCCCCAGCAGTGCCAGCCAAGCTGATTGTGATTTTTTTTTGGTTTGTTTGGGCATAAAACCAAGACAGACACAGATGTAAGATGACACCGTGCAGGACAGTACAATAGCATAGATAATAATTCCACATACAGTGTATTTAGATATATATTTTGTATGTGACAAACTAAAAGTCAACCATGTAACATTTGCATTTTGTTTTCTCAGGCGTATCATGAGAGACTACATAAAGATCCAGATGACACTTCCCTCTCTGGTCTCTCCCACACTCATCTATTCCTCACTTCATTCTCTCAGGTACTTTAATAATACTCATGTAGCGCCCAGGATCACATTACACTGTGAAAAAAAAGGGTTACAAAAATGGTGGGATACATTTTTTTGGGAAAAGATAAATACAAATAATAATAATAATACTCTGATGGCTTACACTTTAAACACCTAAGTCCTACTGTATATACTTAGTCATGTGACAAATGGCTAGAATAGCAAATCTACAAGCTCACCACACATTGCAATGTGACATGTCAGATCAGTTATTTTGACCACTAATTTAAACATTTTGAAGATTTGAATTATTGAAAGTGGTTAGAATGAATGTTTCTTTTTTAATCATATTTTTTGTCTTCCTCCCCTTCACCACTGCTTGCATTATTTTTCAGATCAACTGTGACTCTGATCCATATGGTGAATTCATGCCCTTTAAGCCATCCTTCTTGATTACTGTCTTCTGCGCCAAATCTGAACTGTGCCCCACAACACTGGAATGCCCTCATAGAACTCAGCAACATTTACAGAAATGTTGAATGCAAACACGGTGTCAACTAACAGAAAGTTCTTCACTGAATCTCAGGCTATGTTCAGACTCGCATCGCAAATCAGATTTTTTGTCTGTCCAGATTGAAACCAGATTGGTAATACTCTCAATGGCAAAAAAATGCATGGAAACTGATTTTTGCCTTCACATTTGAACCACATTCCTTGGTGGAATTGGTCCTATATCCTATATCACACTGGTACCTAGTTAGGAAGGATACACAGCCTAACACACTGGTACCTTGTTATGAAGGATACATCCTATCACACTGGAGAAAAACCTTTCCACTGAACAGATGTTACCACAGCAACCAATGCAGATAGGTCGCCAATGTCTGAACACACACATCCAATCTGATCACTTGCAAATAACCGTGTGTACACAGTCAGTCCTAAAGATCCTATTTGAGAAATAAATCGTATTTGCCTGAAGTCTGAACAAGGCCAGATTCCACATCAATGTCTTGGGTTGCCTAACAAAATGCCATTTGCTGCTAAAATATACTAAAACTATATGTGAGAAGGGTTGTTTCAGTATTGTCCGAAGCTCTGTAATTCTACAAACTTACGTTTACACAAGGACGGTAGTTTCTATATTATGCCATGTTAAATCATGTTACATCATGTTCTTCATTGTATTGACTGTTTGCTATTTCTATAAATAAAGTAAATATTGGGTGCCTGGTGGCTCAACCGTAAGTACACAGACCACATGATGTTTATTACTTGTGCCAGCAAGCACTGCGATCGGCTGGGTATGTATGTCGGTGTCCTTTGTTTAAGTCCGTAGCCCAATCAGAGACCAGCATTTGTGGCAACGTCATCATTAACAGCCAATGAGGGATCAGCATTCCTGGCATTACCAGGAATGCTGATCCCTCATTGGCTGTTAATGATGACGTTGGCGCACAAGTAGGCCATACTTGGTCTACTTGTGCCCAAGACGCAATTTGGCACCTCGACAGAGTGCAGTTCTAGTTGTGGTTTGTGACGACTCTGGCTCCTATCTGACTCCCGGCGTCTTGTCTCGCATGATGGAAGTTTAAATTGTCCCAGACCATGATGACCATTACCTGAGCATTTTGGCTGTATGGACAGTTTGTAAAGCCCACCCAGAAAATGCATGAGGTACAAGGGAATGTATGCCCCCAGTCTCAATGCCATTGCAGGACATGGTAGCACACATTAAATGCTGGCTCCACACTGTCCTGAAAAACATCCAACGGTGACCCTCTGCCCAATTACATTCTAGCTCTGATGCAAGCACCCGCACAGATCTGATTCATCCATGTATGACGGTATGTGATCTCATGCTGCTCTGCTCCAGCATCCATGAAATATGAAACTCATGAACTTTGATTTACTGCATGTATAATATGCAAAACAAGGTTATTTTTTACGGATTGTAATGCTTCCCAGATATCAAAGTAGAAATGGGCTACATTTCAGTTGATTAGGCCCAGATGCTTTTCCTCATTGAACAGCATTTGTCAGGCAGAAATTTTAACTCCATATCCCACCCCACCTCCTTAAAATAACGCTACTTTGCTTTAGTGTTGTAGATTTCTATAAGCAATTCTACTTTGAGAATTTATAGTGTTGCAGAAGACTGTGGGAGAAAACAGCTGATTAACGTAGTTTGTAGATTTATTTTGTGAAAGCTAAAGTGGTTAATTCTGTTGGTTTTATAACTAACCAATGAAAGTATCAACAAGAGCTTGTGACTAAATAACTAATTGGATCCATTGGAACACAGGCAGGGACGTGCTGGCCATTGGGAAAAGCGGGACAACTCCCGAAAGGCCGGTCCATTCCTGGCCCATCCAGGCCGGCCATTAAAAAGAATGGCCGGCCCACAAAGTAAATATAACTCATGTAATTGGCCCACTGGCTTGTCTCTCATGATCTGAAATGGACAATCTTTGAGTAGCAGCAACTATAGAGAGAGATCTCTCTCAGCCCACAGAGCCATCACATTGGCCCCACTGGCTTGTATTATGTATATCTGAATACTGGCCCACTACTCCCTAGCTTCCTTGACTACTCCTGGATGGTCTACATACAACTTTATTAGACACTAGTTGCCCACAGGCAAATGACAAGGGGTGGGTGGGGCTGCCCATTGGTCTCAGGGCTGGGTAGACGCCTGGCCCTAATACCAGAAGACAGTTCAACATGTACAGTATACATAATCCTTATGTGCTGTCAAAGCATAATATAAAGAAGTCTACATATTAATAGAGCTCTGTTCAGCATTTGTTTATTAGCATATTCCACCTTCAAAGCCTTAACAGTCTTTGATATGCTTTTTGAAGGTAAGATGGTATTGATTCTCACCAGACCTGTGTTTAAATAAAACCTATATATGTATACGTGTACATTATATACAGTATGTGTGTACAGTATGTAGAATCTACTGTGCAGGATCCAGCAGCTTAAATCACCATCTACATTGTAGATGGTGATTTAAGCTGCTGGATCCTGCAGTAAAAAAGTTCACTACATGCTTATTTTAACCAGATGTCTTTAGTTACAGATTTGCACATTTGTTTGATTTGTGGCAATGAATTTCTACATCTTTTAATTTCTGTATTGTGTATGGGTACTACTGAGTCATTATAGTTCTGAATATAACATTTTTAATGCGTTAATTATTCTGTAAGCAGTTTGAGGGGAAAAACCCAATAACTCAACTTCACAATTTAATATAATTGTTCATTCATAGTACAAAAAGTACAAAAATGATTAATCTGCAAAGGAGAATTACCACTGGGAAAGTATTCTACACAAATGCCCCGAAAAAGAACACAAGCACTGGATAGAAATCATATTCTAATTTCTCCAATCTCCATCCGCGTGGTATCACGTGTCAAATCCTTATTACACCTGATTCACACTTGGTTACGTAGCCGCGTCTCAGACTGAATATAGATCTACCAGATCGGCTATTTTCGTGCGCAACCAAGTATAAAACTGGTTTTAGTCCATAGAAAAGAGTGCAACTGTCCAATGTGAGTGAACAGTCTGTACATGTCCATACTTGACGTCCGTCACAACACTCCCCACACTTCCTCGAACGCAGAGCACATCTTGGCGCAGGTCAGCGCAGCCGAGAGTGGGTAGTTACTGATGGACACCGTCTTTTCTGTGTAGTCCACATCGATCTGTTCAAGACGGACAAAGAGCCATCAATAACAACACTAGTAGTGGGTGTAATTTGATATACTGTAACTGAATACAATGTACTCAAGATGCAAAAAGGCCCGTAAAATGTTTTGCAAAATAACATTTCACACAAATTAGAAAGAACCGGTTCTCACCGCTCCATGTGCAAATGCTCCCACCACCACAGCCGCAGGTCCATCCTGAGGCACCACGGACCGGGCGTTGACTGCCTCTCCTGCAGAGAAGGAGGTGCAGAGGCGGACACAGCCGGGGGGCAGGTGGTCCGACACCGGGTTCTTTATCATCTTCAGCAGCTTCTGGGGTCCGTCAGAGGCCCTCACACTCAGTTTGTGCAGCAGCTGGACTAGGAGGGTGAGGGAAGGAGGCACAAAGAAATTATATAAAGTCAAGACTTTACTTCTATCAGACTACATTTCTAAAACATACAAATAGTGCAAAAAAACAAAAAAAAAACAAAAAGAAAAACAAAACATGAACTATCTATGAAATTGAACTCTTATTGTTTGTTGTTGTTGGTGTATTTGCCAAATACATCTGCACATCGCACATAACTAGAATGACCCATCTTAGCTATTAGGAAAATAGTAAAATTGTAAATCTGCTAGATTGACTGCTAGATCGGCCATTCTTCTGCAAAGATACAGTATTTGGTGTAGAGAGAAAAAGGAGAGGGTATAGAACCCTGGTGGAACTCTGGTCAAAGAAGTATAGATTGTTTGAGTGGCTTTCTTGAGATACCTTTCCCTGTCAGCACCACATTAGTAATGCTTTATAATGCTATAGCAGAAACATTATGGTAAAAAATAAAAACAGAGCATAAATATCCAACATACCCATGAGTCCACAGAAGCGTGGAAAGGTTCTTGGAATGCGTGTCTGTGGGTTGATCTCTATCAAGGCATTTTTCTCTGTGTGAATGTAAACCTGCAGCAGACCTGCTCTGTTCAACGGGCTGTCCATCAACATGAGAAGACACTGGTGGAGGAAGAGCAGAACAAACAGGTGAACACACAGTAGTTCCAAGTCTATCTGAGGCGAGGGAGAAAAACTGTTTTTGTATCAGTGAATTATGCCAATAGCAATTAATTTAGTTGAAAGAACACTCTCCCATCCTCATTCTCCAGTAATATATAAATGAACTGGAACTGCACTCTGTCGAGGCGTCAACTTGCTCCTTGTGCACAAGCAGACCACTTGAACCCTTAATCTCTTTGCCGAAAATAGCTGATCTACATGCTCACACTTGCCCAGAATAGGGATGCCTGGGTTCACTGGTAAAAATCACACCCGTGTGAACAACTGAGCGGTGGTTTACCCACCAACCCCCCCCCCCTCCCCTGGGGTGTGTGTGTGTGTGTGTGTGTTGATGCACAGGCCAGGCTAGACTCAACAGCACCTCTCTGGTCACCCAGGGTACTGAGGCTACATACACCAGAGGCTACAGCCACACACACACACACGCACGGATACACACACGGCCACGCTATGGAGACGGTGTGACCACCGCTCAAAAATGAAAAGAAGAAAAAGATACTAGTAACAGTTACTATATTACTGTAGAATATGTTCATGATTGGTTAATAAAAATGATACCAACCTGATGGGTGATGTCTGGTCTTATCTTCCCTGGATCCCTCCCACTTTTGATGATCAAGCCTTTGTGCTGGTCACAGTTGAGTAGTTCAAATGATTTGCCAGCCTGCAGAACATAAATATTATATCATGCACTTTTGTCAGCAATTCATATTAACACACAGTCTCTCTCTCGCTCACTCTCTCACACACACACACACACACACACACACACACACACACACACACACACACACACACACACACACACACACACACACACACACACACACACACACATAAAACGCACGCGCGCGCACACACACACACACACACACACACACACACACACACACACACACAGATCAGATGTGTGTTTGTGTAGCCTACCTTTACTGTCTCCAGAGAGGCTCCTTCCAGAATCACCACCAGTCTCTTCTCCGTCATGCGGCTGTGGTGACTGCGATGGTGTTTGGCAGGTTTGGGTTCATATTCATCTAAATGCTCCAGACCACGTTTAACTCCGTTGCTTTCTGCCATGTTGCTTCTTCTTTTCCTTCTCTCGTCGTCGGTCGCGTGACATGTGCGTCACGTCAACAGAGCAGCGCGTGCGTGTGTGTTTTTGTAGATTGCTGTGTACGGGCGTGCGTCGGGCGAACGCGTGCGTGGTGCGCGCACAGTGATGAATTATTGCGTCTTTTCTACGCGACGGATGTGGACGTGCAACGTGTTGAGGAGAAGAAGCTTTCACACATGTGCGGATTTGTTACCAGTTTAACATTATTTATTAGTTAGGATCAATAAACAGCAGACTGAATAGTAAGTACGACGAGCTATGTTGTTCATTTCAATGCCACTATCAACTATTAAGGTGTTGTTATATGATTTGATTTGATATGTTGCTCGCAAACTTGCTGTGAAGTCCAGTTAACCTGCGTAGTTTCTACAATGTGTCCTGTCCTGTTCTGTTCCAATATGTTTTTACACCTAAACCAAACCACCTGTGAAAAATGCTTTTTCTGCTGCATGTGTGTCATTGCTTTCTTTCCCCCAACTAACTATATTGTTATCTTCTGACGTTCTACACGTTGATTAAATGTTAAAATGTGATTATCATAATTTATGAACGTCACAGTATTATCACAGCTTGTGCGATGTGTATGATTTAATTTTTCTTAATCTTAATCCTCGAAAGTTGTCTTGATTCAACTTGATTTCGTATTGATTCATTCACAATCTATTGTGATGTTGGACATTTTCAAACAACTTTATTTTTTGTCACAGACATACAAAAAAAAGTGCCATAATAATGTTTGTGCCAGTGTGCTACACCTTTTTAAATCTATTCTGCTGAAAACATGGGAGACTGGCAAGTCAGCTACTGGCTGTATACAGGCATCAGTGGAGCATAATTGTCCAAGGCTGTTTTATGTTTGGAATTCCAGTAAACAGGTCTTATCAATATTCAGAGCGTTCATTGCACAGTACTCGGGCACAATAACAACGTTATAATGGAAGAAAACAAACAAAGATTTGCCACAAGTCTAACCACGGCCTATTTGTCTGTGTATGGACACATAGTTAATTTTCTATTTCTATCCAGGTGTACCTGTGTACTGTCTGCGTAGCTGTCAGTCATGGGTAGGAAGTTGGATCCCACCAACAAGGTGAAGAAAGGACCTGGGAGAAAATCCAGGAAGCAGAAGGGAGCAGAGACAGAGTTGGTGAAGTTTCTACCTGGTGGCCTTGGTGAGTTTCACTGGAGCACCTGCCATGCGCTGGATGTCTTCAGCCAAAACATACATTAAATGTATACATTTAATAACATTTTGCCCATGGTTATTCCACTGAGAATCAAACTCCTAACACTGGTGGTTATAGTGTCTATCACCAGTTGGGTGTCAGACCGCCATTCCGAAACACCTCCATTCCGAAACAGGGTTAAGCCCTTTGCACACAGGACAGTTGCGTTTTTTTCGTTTGCGGCATGAATAAAACGCATTGGATTTGGTGTGCAAGGCTGTGCGGAATCAGCGCTGCGGATCTAAAAAGGAGTCATAAAAGGAGTGATGAGTTTTTTACCGCATGCGACAAGACGCATGAATCGAACTGGGTTCGATCGAGAAAAAAACGCACGGCGGCAGCCACTCGTCGCACGGCTAATTCGGAGCCGGTGTGCATGAGGTCATAGAGAATCATTGTTTTCTTTTCAAAAAATTATATTGTCCGTTTTATCCGTGCGGTTAAACGCGCCTGTGTGCAAAGGGCTTTAGGGTTAGGGTTAGGGTTAGGGGTAGGGGTAGGGTTAGGGGTAGGGTTAGGGTTAGTTAGGGTTAGGGTTAGGGTTAGGGTTAGGGTTAGAAGTCAATGTTCGGAATGGCGGTGTTTCGGAATGGCGGGGTGTAACCCACTAGTTGATAATGTTACTTCTTAGGCAGGGAACTTGTAGGACCTTTTGTTCATCATTGGTGTAGAAATATCTTCTACGGTACATGTGGACTGTTCACTGAGTTTCATGTTTTGTGTGATTTTCAGATGACCCAGACGCCGGGCCAAAACGTCTGTCGAGTAGAGCCAAAAAACGGTAAATGTGTGGTTAATCACGTGACATGCTACTGTGTGTGTGTGTGTGTGTGTGTGTGTGTGTGTGTGTGTGTGTACTTTTATGTGTGTGGTTACATATGTGTGTGGTTACATATGTGTGTGGTTACATTTGTGATTGTTCAGATGGTGTTGTTTCTTTATACTTAATGTACCCCTATTTGCAAGAACATTTCTATTTTTTACATTTTTGTTACATTTTATTCAATTTAAATGTGTCATTAGCAGGAATGAAGTTTGACCTGACTCTTCTTGTCTTGCTCATATGTTGTCATTTTCTAGGGCTGCAAAGAGAGCCCAGCCCAAAGTCCAGGTCGCTAAAAAGCAGAAAGCTGTTGCAGAGAAGAAGACTGCAGGTAATATAGCCTCAATGTTTTTGTGGTGTTGTTTTGGTGGATGTCTGTTTTTAATGTAGGTATGTATGTATGTTAAATACAAGTGTGTACAGGGATAAAGACGGCATTAAACTGTTTTATCCCCATACTAGTAATCAGAAGTTGTTGGGATTTAATAATCATTTGTGTCCACCCCCAGGAAAAGGATTCACAGATGAAAACAGTGCATGGTTGAAACCAGCGGCGCGGAAACGTAAACTGGAGCAACCTGAAGACGAGGAAGACAGCGACAGTCAGTGGGAGGATGAGGAGGATGAAGAGGAGGGAGGAGAGGACCAAGTAAAGGGAGCAAAATTAGGACTTGATGATGATGACGATGATGATGACATGGTTGATGACTATGGTGCACTTGAGGACAGCGGTGGTGAGGAGGAAGGAGAGGAAGATGATGGCGATGTGAGTGAAATGATTCCACCATCTGTCTGTGCAATTGTCTGTGGAAATATACTTTTTATACGATCTAGTGACTAATAAGAAGCTCTGATAGTCTGAATTTGATCTACAACACTTTGCATTGCGATGTCTTGTCAGCTTGTAGATCTGGTATTGTTAATGCTTTGTGCGATAAGTGTTTTGAGTGTCTTTTTGGCTGCCTATCACTTAAATGGAGTTCTTGATACATTTGTATAGATTAAAGTGGTATAAAAGGTTTCTACGAAAGCATCTAACCTCTAAACAAGCTTAAAGAAACAACAACTTGAAGTTAATTTTCTTTCCTCAGCTGCTTCCCATTGAGCGAGCTGCCAAGAAAAAGAAAAAACTGGCAGAAACCATGGGTGAAGAGAGCGAGAGCGACGATGATGACGATGATAAGGTTGAAGAGAAAGGGGAGAGTGATGATGCAGACATGGACAAAGAGGAAGATACCATTCAAACCAACATGGATGAAATGGACAAATTCAGACTTCCAGGGGTAGAGGAAAGGGCGAAAGAGGGTGGTGAGTTATTTATTTGACATTCTCAACACATTCAATGGCCAAAAATGGTTGTTTTTGCCCCTACTTTTGAAAGATTTACGAATACTCTCTGTTGTGCGTGCACACCCATGCGCATGACTCTGCGAGTGCGCAATCCTCTGTGAGGAAAGTCGGCGCGACAGATTACAACATGCTGTGAGCAGATCACTCCATTGAATAACATTGGAGGAGGTTTTTAGCTGCTCCTTCCAAACAAAACTAAAAACTATGATGCTTTTGTTTGTGTCAACATCATCAGAAGACGTCCCTCTGTGTAAAAATACCTTTGAGTAATAGAGTGTGGCCAAGAATTGTCTAGATTAGCTGAGAACACCATCTAGCGCTGAAGACTCTTTGGCACAGAAAGTGTCAACTCTGGTTCTAGAATAGAATGGAAAATGTATTGTTTCCCACTGGGGCAACAATACATTTCATGTTAGAATAAAGATCATGTGCATATCAGGCTCTACATCAGGGTGTACATGGGAATGGTGTGGTTCAGACCTTTCTGAGACTTTAACTCTGTCTCTGCATCCGCAGGCCTACTATCCTTCGACCTGAAGACGATCTACCAGAGAATAAAGGACAATGTGGACGTTCTGACTAACTTCAAAGAGAAGAGGGAGGAGGGTAAAGAGAGGTCCGAGTACATCGACCTCCTGAAGCAGGACCTGTGCACCTACTACAGCTACAACACCTTCCTCATCGAGAAACTCATGGACATCTTCCCACTGTCAGAGGTTGGTGTTGTTTGTTTAACAGCATGATCCCTAGCATCCCTATTTTGGGTGTGAACATTGGTGATCTACAAGGGGTGATGCGTTTTGATCTTGTAGCTTGGCTATTTTCTGTGGTCTAGTGGTCAACTGTATATAAGTCAAGTGGGTCACGTGGGTAATTGTACATACATCCTGATACATACATAACACAGTGTCATGTAACATGAATTTCATAATTAAAAATGTATGTACTGTAAATGTGGCATGTTGATGAGCACCATCACATAGTGAAGGAACTCACTACATTCTGTTTTTGGTTACAGCTTATTGACTTCCTTGAAGCCAATGAAATTCAGCGACCTGTCACTATTCGGACCAATACACTGAAAACAAGGAGGCGGGACCTGGCTCAGGTAAAACATTAACTCTCTGTTTCACACGAATGAGATGCACAGTTAATTGTGTATAAAATGTATTTCTACTTTTGTTTCCACTATTGAATGTCAGATTATTGGCTGCAGTTTTAAAACATGTATTTCTGTATTTCATTTAGAGTGCATGCACATTTTTGTTTAAAAGGCCAACATGCTTTTGTGAATCCGCTGGCTAGATCAATTTGGGATATAGTTGCCGAGGCCTAAACACAGTAAAGCTATGTGTCAGACTGAGCAATCAATGTTTTTTACATCCACAGGCCTTGATCAACAGAGGAGTGAATCTAGATCCCCTGGGGAAGTGGTCTAAAGTTGGCCTGATCATCTTCGACTCCTCAGTACCTATAGGTCAGTGTCAGCAGAAGAATCGTTAATGCCTCTGTAGTAACTAAATGGGTAAAGGCAAATAGTAGAACAGCTAATACAGTCGGGTAAGGAAAATGACATCACTTTACTATTTTTTTTCACTTTACTACTAATTCAGCCTTTAAATCCAGGAAAAGACAGCATCACATCATGCTATACAGATAATGTACTGTATTATGTATTATTTATTATTTCTTTTTTACTGTATTTTTTCCCCCACTATTTTCCAAATAGTAGCCCGGGGCGTTTAATACGCAAAATTGATTTTGGACCCCACCAGGCGTTTAAAAGAACCACGCGGCTATTCTCAACATTTATTTGCATCTATTTGAATGGGGTTTGATATGCAAAATGGGGTCAGGTGCTATTTGGAAATGTACAGTAGTTTCAAAATATAATTACATGTTCCCCAACCCTAATTCTGTGTATACCATGTTTACAGTTTCTTAGTCATTAAGACCTCAGTCGTATTCCTAGTATTGTTAACAGCGGACATATACAGCACTGCCTTAGCTTAATTCCAAGCATGTTTTTCACCAGGTGCAACCCCAGAGTACCTGTCTGGCCAGTACATGTTGCAGGGAGCCTCCAGTTTCCTCCCCTGCATGGCCCTTGCTCCCCAGGAGGGGGAGCTGGTGTTGGACATGAGTTCAGCTCCAGGAGGGAAAACCACATATATGGGTGAGTTATGCACTAATACTCTCCTTGTTCTAAATCAGTGGTTCCCAAACCTTTTAGCCCGTGACCCAAAAGAGAAATTAGACATTGGCCCGGGACCCAAACTAGTGAAAATAGCTGACCTTCAAGCTCTCAACGCGTCGCTTCGTGCCGCATTGAGAGGTTGTAGATCGGCTGTTTTCACTTCTTAATTATTTTATTTTATTCATGGAATTTCTTAGATATGTGTTTGTTTGTACATTTATACAATTATTCAATTTATTTTTATTTCTTATTCATTTCTAAAAACAAATTTATTTGGGGGAGGGGAAAATCTTAAGAAATATATATTATTATTATTCTTTTTGTAGGAAAATAAAATAGTCGAGTTGTGGCCCATGAAAATTGTTCTGTGACCCACAAATGGGTCCCGACCCGCTGTTTGGGAAACGGTGGTCTAAATGCTGCATTTACATAGGTGAGGGCCTTTCTCCAAAGCGCTTCACAATGTGGAGCCTCGGATCAAACTTCGAACTATTCGATTCCCAGACTATAAGATATAAGAACATATCTTATCGTTCATTATTGAATAGAGGGCTATTAATCGATTATTACTAAACTAAATACTTACTAAATTATGATGGATACAATTATTTCAATTAACTTTTGTGTGTGTGTGTGTGTGTGTGTGTGTGTGTGTGTGTGTGTGTGTGTGTGTGTGTGTGTGTGTGTGTGTGTGTGTGTGTGTGTGTGTGTGTGTGTGTGTGTGTGTGTGTGTGTGTGTGTGTGTGTGTGTGTGTGTGTGTGTGTGTGTGTGTGTGTGTGTGGTCCATAGCTCAGCTGATGAGGAACACTGGGATGATTGTGGCAAATGATGCCAATGCTGGCAGGTTAAAGAGTGTGGTGGGCAACATCCACCGCCTGGGCGTAACCAACACTGTGGTCTGCAACTACGACGGCAGAGAGTTCCCAAAGGTAGCATGCAGTGCACTCATTTCCACATGTTTAATTGCCCCAGAAGCCATAGCTCAGTTGTATGGTTGTAGCTGATGTTTTTTTTTTGGTTAACACAACATCTTGTTAAAAGTTAAAGCTTTATATTTTAATAATAATAAGTTGCTACAGAGTCATTAGAATTTTTTTTCAATAACAGACTCTGTGGCATATAGTTATTACAGAGTAATATATAGGATTTTGTTTGCTTTCAGGTAATGTCTGGATTTGACAGAGTCCTGCTTGATGCTCCATGTTCAGGCACAGGAGTCATCTCCAAAGATCCGGCAGTGAAGACCAGCAAGGTACAACAACACAACACAGTTGACTGTACTGACAAATCAAGAGAATAGGGTCACACTCAAGAGTTATACAATGATTATTCTATCGAGCAGCCAGTGTTTGTTAATAAAAAAACAATTGTATCAATGAATCAACACAAAAAACATTGAATAGATTGTTTTTATAGTTGACAACATTTTAGTCTGACCTACCGCTAAGCCCTATTTTATACTTTGCATTATCATGCAAATATAGAAACAATACCCATTGATCTACTGTGTTCGATTAACTGTTTCACCCCTACACAATGTTTAATTGTTCAAGAATAGACAACTCATCAAGTGCAATAGTCTATGAAGACATAAGTTCCAAAATACAATACCAACTTCCTGTCATCGTTGTGGTTCTTGATAGGATGAGGCTGACATCATGCGCTCAGCCCACCTGCAGAAGGAGCTGATCCTGGCTGCCATCGACTCTGTCAATGCAGATTCTGCTACAGGAGGATATCTGGTCTACTGCACGTGTTCCATCATGGTACTTTAGATAGATTTGAGGAGTATTTTCACCTCCGCCAATAGAGTTGGATGTGATTTATGTTATCACCTGTTATGTCCTCATGGGGAATTGTTGCGCTTATGTAAATGAAAAATTACTGATCCATATGTAACGTGTCATGAGTTAACCTTTGTTGTGATTTGGTGCTATATAAACGAATGAATTGATTTGGTGCTAGATAAATGAAATAGAATTTAACTATATTTGATCATTCTTTGTGGAGAAAGGGGATGACATAACACTGCTATTAATTAGATTTCTGTCCTTTACACTCTTTAAGCTGCATCTTAAACCACAACCTAACTGTGTCCCACTAGGTGGAGGAGAATGAGTGGGTTGTGGACTACGCCCTGAAGAAAAGAAATGTCAAATTAGTTCCTGCTGGACTTGACTTTGGCAGTGAAGGTTTCACCAGGTAAATCGGTTAGACAGTTTATTTTTAAATTTTACAGTAGACACATGGATATCGCTGTAATGTGTCCAGAAGACTGTGCCATAAAACAACTGTCTCTCGAGCCACCTTGTTCATGTCCCTGTATTTAATTTTTAGGTTCAAAGAACGTAGATTCCATCCTTCTCTCCGACTCACCCGCCGGTTTTACCCTCATTCTCACAACATGGACGGTTTCTTTGTGGCAAAGCTGAAGAAGTTCTCAAACACAATGCCTTCTACACTAACAGAAAAAGGTGAATGTAATTGTACATGATTATTCCATTTGCAGTGTAACCAAGGTAGAGATTGCGGGCAACAGAAACCAATGTTAACAACTGGTATTTGTCTCTGTTTTAGGTGAGGAAGAGGTAGATGAGACTATCGATGCTGTAATGGGCACTGCTGATGAGAAACCATCCAAGAAAGAAAAGGGCAATGACAAGATTGTCCCTGGCAAAGCAGGCGCCAAAAAGGTGAAGGTCCAAACCAACGGAACGGTGGGCCAGAAAATGGCCAACACCCAGAAAAAGGGCAAAAAGGAACTTCCCACTGGACCAAAAAAGAATAAGATTGCCAAGATGGAGGAAGAGACTGTGAAAGAAGCTGAGGGCAAGAAGCCCAAGATGAAGATGACGGAGGGGAAGAAGACACCAGCAGCTGTTAAAAAAGATGGAAGCCGGTTTGAGAAAAAGGGTGGCAAAAACGGAAAAGCAAACCAGCAGAAAAAGAACAGACTGGGAAAGAACAAATTCAAAAAGTTGAAGAAAATGCTGAAAAAAGAGGAGGCTGGGAAGTGAAACGTGTATACAATGTTCATAATAACTCAGAGCTTAGTTCCCTTAAATTGAGATATTTTCCAATCTGTAGTCTAAAGAGCTGTTCACACCAACCACTAGAACTACTACTGTACTGTACAGTGTACAGTATATTGTTCACTACGGCTGTCGTTACAACTGTGGTATGTAATCTGCCATCCACTTGAGATTTATAAAACTAGTTCTAGTGATTGGTGTGGACGGCCCTTAAGCCAGTGTTTCTTAAAACAGCATGTAAGTGTATTATAAGAGATAATGAGGGTTCAAAGGACACCTTTTAATATTTGGATATTGCTCTTTTATGTTGAGACTTTGCTCATTAAAGTTTCGGGGAATGACCATAGAATCTGGACATGTTTCTATAAGAACACTGTTAGTGTTAAAGCACATTGTTGACTTATCACAAGCTGTATGTGGTTGAATACTAACCTAACCATGTGCAGATTAATCGGACTTGTCCAGAATGCTGGGGTGTTCACTGTTGCCCTCAGCAATTTTAATGGAGTCCTCTTCCTCTGGTTTATTTGTATTTTTCACTGAATAATGTTTTTGATTCTGTTGTCATTGGAACAAATGGCAGGTTATAAATAATCTGTGTGACATAATAAATCTGTTGAATATTCTCAACCTGTTTTTTTGTATTGATGTATTGATCTATCAAAGTTATAGGTTCAGTATTAGTAAGTGCTATTTCTTTGTTAAAATAAGTTGTTGATAGCTGTATATTCTTATAGTAATCATTGCTATATAGCCTAGTATTGGGACTTGGGACCACCCTTCTCTACAGCTCATAATAGTAAACTGCATTTAAAAATACATTTAGTTCAGGATACCAATTTTAGCCAATCAATCACGAGAGAAAACTCGCACAGGATAATCAACAAGTGAAATTGTAATTATTGACATTTGACACACAAATGAGCAGGAAAAAAATCGGAATAAGGACACTAATGGCAATCCACCTAATGTATTTTATGTTTATTCAGAAGCTGAGACAGGGAGGCACCTGTTATTGAACAAACACTAATAAATTGAATATAGAGCTTTAATTTTTGTTAAAATATATTTGACAATTGATCAATCAATCAATCAATGACACCTTAAAAGACTTGGACTGGACTGTACAAACCTGATTCAGGTTATATAAAAGCCACACAAATAATACATTTTTAGAGTAGATTTTCTATTAAACTGAAGACATCAGAGATATGTAGGAATGTGCATTGTTTGTTGGTTTGTGCGCGTACCCTCGCACACGTGTGTATGTGCGCCGCGCGCGCATTTGTGTGGCCCCGCCCCTCCTCGTGTGATTGCCAATCGGAACGCTCGTTCCTGTACCGGAAGTTTTGTTGTTTACATTTTCCAAGATGGCGGCGGGAATGTATTTGGAGCATTATTTAGACAGTAAGCTATGTGTTTTATTATCTTGTTATCGGGCAGAACGAAGCATACATTTATTGCACGTCATTTGTTTAATGCATAGGTTAATTTGTGGTTAACTCGCGTAATTAACAGCAACGCTCTGACGTGTACTAGCGTGTGGTCATCGTTTTCTGGGCACGGTCTATTTACTGGAAGATTGCATTACTGTAAGCCGTGTTCCAGTCAATAGACTGAGCCATAAAAACCGTTGAGTTCTCCATAGCACAGGACAGAGCATCAATTTCACTTGAAATTGATCATCGTTGGCTTTCCCTTTTGTTTATTTCTAAACCGTAAACTAGCAATTCACATCTTGTTTGCTTATGTTGTGTGCAACATAAAGCACACATTATGTAATGTTGTACAGTACCTTACAACTGCACAGCTTGGCTGGCATTTACGTTTGTTTTCCAGCCAAACTGACTGTCCGACTTGTTGTGTTTCCCTTCGCCAGGCATAGAAAATCTGCCTTTCGAACTGCAGAGAAACTTCAATTTGATGAGGGACTTGGATCAACGCACAGAAGGTGAGAAGAACAATAGAATGGTGGAAATAAAAGTTTAACTGGCAAATGGCAATCTGAACTCACACCCCAGTTTTCAGATATCAATCATTCAACATGCCTTTATAATATATTTAGATTTTATTATTATTCAAATTATATCCTTTATGAGAATAACAGTTTTTATATTTCATGCTCTGACAGTACTTAGCTAAATAGTATTGTCAATAGATTAGAGTGAATTTACATGGTCTTGAGTATTCCGTATCCGTATGTACATAGTTTACAGTTCATATGCATTTTAATTCCCCCTGGCCTATCGGATATTTTACATAGGGTGACCATATTTCCAGCCACTCAAACCGGGACGCAAAACACTGTTGCCTAAAACTGGGACCCTAAAAGCAATGCGCATGTTATCGTGCACGTTACCGCGCACGCGCGTGCCCATTCTCTAACGTTCGTGCACGCGCACACACGCACCGCAGGGTTGCAAACAGGCAGTGAGTGATTGACAAACAGCCTCAGCGTTGAATTCAGACACGCAATGAATTTGTTCCTTTTTTCTGATTGGTTAGGTGAGCATGTTTTCATTAAAAGAACATGATAAATGTCTATGCAACCACTGAAAACAGCTACTATTATTTTAATTCTGGCGAAAACCGGGACAATTTTGCAGTGAATGTTGAAAACCGGGACATATTAGTGTTTAGAGATATTTGTCGGGACACCGGGACACGCAGCTTGAAAACGGGACTGTCCCGGGTAAACCGGGACGTCTGGTCACCCTAATTTTACAGAAAAGGGGAACATATAGCATTGATTGATTGAATACTTTATTAGACAGAAATGTAAACAGCACAAGATACACAGTCAGACATTTGGGCTAAAACGATAACACAAACAAATCCAGTGGACTTTCATTGTGGTCCTATGCATCTCGCTAAAATGCAGTCAGTGCAATCTGTCATTATACTTATTGTCCATAACAGAGTTTGTGTGACAACATAACTGAAAATTGCACATCTACAAGCTCACAATATGTTAGCGTGTTGTCTTGCAAGCTTGTAGATCCACGTTTTCCTGTGAAGAGATTTGGTGTAAACTAGAGGAAATAAAAGGAGAGGGCCATTTATACGTAGATCCCTGTGGGACCCTGTTCGACTATGTTTTTATAGGGCTTCTGTGGTTAAGTGCCGAGAGGTTTCTGTGTTTCTATCCTGCAGATTTGAAGAGCCAGATAGACTCCCTGGCTAAAGAGTACACGTCCAATGCTCGGACTCTATCCTCTGAGCAGAAACTCTCCATACTCAGGCAGATTCAGCAGTCCTACAGCAAATGCAAGGAGTTTGGAGATGATAAAGTACAATTGGCCATGCAGACCTACGAAATGGTTAGTACTACTACTGCTCATAGTATCCATACTACATTATGCAAGTGCCAGGCATGTAACAAATGCTTCAATATGTTGAGTCTTTTAATTAACAATATCTAAATGTCTACATAATGATAAACCTTTTCTGCAGGTCGACAAGCACATCAGGCGTCTGGACACAGACCTGGCCCGGTTTGAGGCTGACCTGAAGGAGAAGCAGATTGAGAGCACCGACTATGATTCCACCTCCAGTAAGGGAAAGAAAAGTATGTGAAAAAGAATGGACCTGGTTGTCCAATTGTGCATGTTTATCTTTTATCTTAAGACATAAAAAATCATATGGTATATGTGTCCATTAGGGATGTTAATCGACGCATTATTGGCGAATCGACGCGTCACGGCCGAAAATCGACACGTCGATCGACTTTTTTCACTTTTTTTTTCGCTAAGCAGCAGCTGAGAGGAGAGCACAACGGCGCATTACTTTAAGCAACACAACGTATGCAGCTGCACCCATCAGAACTAGCATCAAAGCCCTAATAATAATTATAATAAATAATTGCTCTTCCTTGCGTTAGCATGGAGGCTGTTCTTTAGAGACTAGAAGCGGAGTTACAAAGTCCATGGAACTTAGTGGGGGCGCTCAGGCTAGCGCACCCCAGGCTAGTGTATCAAACCGACCGCGTCCACGGGTGTGTCGCATTAACGTGTATTTTGCGATCATCGCACACGACGGCGACGCTGCCATTAACAAGCGAGCTTTCGTGTCAAGCAATGAAGCATGCATGCAGAGGCAGGAGGTAAACAAAAGCATCCAGTCCATAGAGTTGATACAGTCAGAGGCAAGTCAGCGCGCACTGCTATGACGCGTGCATCAGCCCGGTCCAGCAGTGTTTCTCAACCAGTAGTCCGCGGACCTGACTAGCGCCGCATGCATGCGAATGCACAACACTCGTCTCCGACACAGACACACACACGGTCCTCTCACATATGGAAAACATTAACGCTTATAACGTTTTTGAACGATTAAAACCTTTTTTGGGGGAAAAACTTTTGAAAAATAAAAAAATATATATATTTTTCGATTTTTCGACTCGCGGTGGGCGTGAGTCGATCGACGCGTCGATTTTCGATTTTTTTTTCACATCCCTAGTGTCCATTGTATTAGCTTAATGTCTTTGTTTTTCAGTGAGGGATGTGTAGTAGGTTGAAATAGATTGCTTATCTTTTTCTATTATGTATAATGCAACATTTCCTCAAATATCATTGAATGTATATTGCATTTTTATCATGTAAGGTGACTCCAGGCAGAAGGAGAAGAAGGTGGCTAAAACCAGGTCTAAAGTTAAGAGTTCAGATGAAGATGGCAGCCCCAAGAGCACACAGAAGAAAGTCAAACTCCTCCAACCGTGAGTTTGCCTTTTTGTATCAATAATAATGATTGTTGACTGGTGTTGTTGACATCTTGTAGAAGATTATCACAAGAATAGTCTGGCTACTAATGGCTCTGGCCTTTTCTTTCTTTACTGTTGGTTACATGTAACAGAATTGATCAGGGAAATAGTTTATTCTGTGAATAAACGATTGTATTTAGTCGCTCCTGATAAAGCCTCAAAATGTACATTTATATTCAAACGTTTCCTCCTGTTCTCAGCGGAGAGTTCAACACCCCTGCTGCCAACTTTGGGAATGTGCACCCATCTGACGTTCTGGACATGCCGGTGGACCCCAACGAGCCCACCTACTGTCTGTGTCACCAGGTCTCCTACGGCGAGATGATAGGCTGTGACAACACCGATGTAAGTTCCACCGCACAATGTCCATGTGAACGGACAATGAGAGAAATACATTAGAATGTAATAAAAGTCATGTGTTATGTTTAGTCATATTTCTGTTGACAAGAAATAATTTAAACACTGTAGGCCACTGGCACATATATATATATTCTTTTATTACAGCTCTACAGTCCAAAAGCATGTGTGTAGCAAATGTAGTGTTATACAGAGCATTCATCTGATGTTTAGTTGTTGTCTTTTCCTCAGTGTTCCATTGAGTGGTTCCATTTTGCTTGCGTGGGCCTGACAACCAAACCAAGAGGCAAATGGTAAGACGAGCGCACTGCAACACCTACTGTAACACTCTATCTTAAATTATGAGTGAGGAATGGATAGTGTTTCATTCCAGATATGATTGCTGGAGTTAAGAAAGTAATTCTGCAATTAACCTTCCTGGTGAATTTCCATTTCATTCCATGCAGGTATTGTCCACGCTGCTCTCAAGACAGAAAGAGGAAATAAAGTCACCTGGATACCTGAAACTAAACGGAAGGTCACCAATCAGATAAAGAATCAGGAGGAACAAAAATAGTATTTTCTACATTAGTTACTAGTAATTTGTTTTTTTCATCTTCCTTAACATTTGGTGCTTTTTCTTTTGGTTTACATTTTTGATTGCATTGCTTTGATGTAATGTGTGAAGGAGACTTGACGGTTACTAATGTATTTAAATATTGATTTTTGAAATGGTTGACATTTTTGTAGTTACTTTTGGTGCTCTCATCGTGTCTTTTTTATTTGATTTTTTATTTTACATTTAATTTTACAAGTGAACAATAAACACTACAATTCCCCTAATGGTTTGACGGTTCTAGCATCCCTAATACTGTATACTGCATTCATATAGCCTACAAGACTACAAAGTTTGGGATATTCTACCTTTTTTATTTTATTTTTTGTCAAATACCCCATTTGGCCCTGGATAATTTTATACTTTATTAGGTAGTTGTGTTCATGTGCTTAATCTGAGAATACTAGCTTTTCTTTTGAAAGTATAACAAAGCAGAGTGAAAGGCTATGAAGACCAATGGCATTTCAGCAGTATTGACTCATCTGTGGTAGTAGATTGACACTTTTCATTTTAGCATTTAATTTGATGGATATATACAGAGCAACTGTTTCTTGAGCAAAAAAAACAAAAGCAATTTCTGTAGCTGAAACATTGGTACAACTGAGTTGGGATGGATGATTGTGTTTTCCATTATTTCAATACAGCTACTACCTCAAAAGATATTGCCTGTTGTTGTCCTTTGTAAATTTGCTTCCATATTATATTGGACTTATATTGGGAACTGGACAAATAATCTGTCCGCTACTGACAGCAGGGAGGACTGTAGCCCTAGAATGGCTGTGATATTAGGCTACATACATTTCATGTATTCCAGATAAAGAGCCATAGATCACTATGCGCCTGGGTAGCAGAATCATTTAAAGTTGTGGCGCTGTGTGTGTACTGTGTAGCCTATCTGGTGCGACCTTGGAGTCGGATATTGTTCTCTAGTTTAATATCCATTTGAAAGTTATGGCAGGCATAAAACGTGTTTAGTTAAATATCTCCACTTTTCCACGAGCTTCCCATGGACAACATTCTCTGCCCGGCCCGAAATAAATGTCTGTTTGGCTACGGACCCCCATTTGTTGGCATTTCAATCTCTGGGACCCCAATTTATATTGTAAAATCAATGTTAATTGAACTCTGAGAGTGTACAAATAACTATCATTTAGCTGGGGACCCCCTGGAACTCCTTCAAGGACCCCTGGGGGTCCCCGGGCCTTCACGTTGAGAACCAAATAGTTGTAGTAGTGCATAGATTCAGAGTTATGTTCATAATTCACCAGTGGATGTCGCTCTGTTTCCAAGAGAGCGGTAGTTTGGGTCCAGTGCGTCGCACTTCCTGGGCGCGATTTCAAAAGCAAGTTTCAGTTTGAAATTGTTTGAGACAGGCGGTGGATATTAAGCGCACAAGCCTTGACCAGCTCGTCATTTTATTGTGGTCAGTCGGACTACAAGCAGCAAAGGCGGCGGTGAGAATATAAATAAAGCTGTACCCTTTCCACTAAAGTACACTTTGTTGTATCATATCGTTGTTAATTTAAATCACAAGTCACGGAATGGTGCTCGTGTTAGCTTATTAGCTAAAGCCCTCATCCACAAGACAACTAGCTACACACGATAATGTTTGCTTGCTCACTGCAAACTGATTTTAAAAGGTGTTGTCTAACTAACATGCTGCCATTATTTAACTATTACTATGGTATTCAACGCAAATAAGCTAGTTGTTTAACATACGTCAGTGGTTGGTTGATGTTGCACTTGCAACATTGAGGTTGACATCTAACTGTTGTTGTTTATCTCTTGGCCGCTGACTCATTTGTGCTCGAAAATCTACTTACTCCCGTCTCAGCCTTTGTCTAATGCCGCTATTCACCCTGTTAATATAATACAATTCACCCTGTTAATAATAATATAATGCAATTTACTATAATTCAGGGATGTCTCAGGACTTCTTCGTGCCCGTGACCGTAGGTGACCTGGTCAGGTCTGGTGGCATCAACCAGTATGTTGTCCAAGATGTTCTTTCTCCCAAACAGCTGTCCCAGCATCTCACCAGTAAGTACAGTAGAGGAGTAGACATTTAGCTTGTATATGAATGGAATTGTTATTATTTTAATGGCACAATCAGATGGTACGATTATAGAAAAACACTGTTTCATGATTATTATCCATGATTATGCCTTCATTTATTCCACAATGAATGTATCACATGAGTATTCATGAATTGACGATTTATTGTATTTGACCCACAACATGTCTCAGCTCTTTTATAGGCCTTTCAAGCAAATGATACACTAGTTAAAGGAGCTATAGTCAACTTTTTCTTGAAAAACGGATGCTAAAATAAAAATAATGTTTCGAAAATATTTTATAAAAAAATAAGCTTCATATATGTGTTTCTATTCAAAAATGTCCACAAAAAGCGTAAAATAATGATAAAATAATCATTTTGGCCATTGTCAGACCAACACTTTGTTTACATTCTAGTCTATAGACTAGGATGTAAACAAAGTGTCGGCCCTACAATGAAAAAGTTGACTATAACTCCTTTAAGTAGCAATATAATAAATAAAAATGATACAATTCAAATATTCAATACAAAATAAATCATCTATCAGGGATAGATATTTACACTTGATGTTACTAGGATTCTACATTATAAGTGACGTTTTAAATTGCTGTTAAAGCAAATCAGTTAATTACCGCTTCCCTAGCCTCGGAAACCCAGACTTACCGCTTCCCTAACCAGTGATGTGTTTACATTCATTGACTAGCTCTTTAAACACTAACCAAAAGTTATAAGCTAAGATATACGCATTTTCAAGAAAGCTCCCATCAATTCAGATACATACACTCTATAAAATTATTGGGGCTTTCAAATATTTTGTGGATGCTTGAACATCACATTTTATCTGATGCGGTTCTATTCTATATTTATCACATGCAGTTTTCAAGGCAGCGCTCAGAAGTAAGGGACCTTTGTGCATCCTGGAGCATTTTGACACGGGCTACAGTGTGCTACAGTAAGTGCCCTCCATGTCCTGCATTTGCTCCTGCACTTATTCCTGAGTGTTTAATTTACACACTTCAGAATTATAAGTGGATGATTAGAAATGGCCACTGAAGCTTTTACTGTGTGTTGTTGCCATCAAATCATACAAGGGTTATGGGAATCTAACTCCTGCATGTTTATTGTTTTTCTATTTCCTTTTTCCAAGCCATTGCCGTACATTGGACTTAAACATCAAAGAGGACACTCTTGAGTTACTTGTCCAAGGTAAAATAAACTTCTGGTGTTATGATATAGGGATGGAGAATTACATTGTAATTGATAATTCAATTGTATAATATAGAGTGTATTGGTACATGCAAGTGAACAATTGTAAAGTCATGAATGCCCACGGCTATCCAGCTTCCATAATTATAAATCGAACAGTGCCATACTTTGTCTTCCTCACAAATCTGTCATTATCTGATGCTTACTTGGCTTAAGCCTACCCTTAACATGTATTATATATTTGCATTTATTGTCCATGTGTTTACCAGTATATTTACTGGTACTATTTGTTTTGTTTATTCCAACTTCAAGTTCATTGAGTATGCCATTAAGTTACATCACCCTAGACATCTTTCAAGTGTGAGGTGTCATCACCTTCATTAACTATGATTGATCACCTCGTTGTCTTGTGACATCCTCTTTTTAAAAAGGGACTAGAGCAAACATTGTTAGATTCATACCGATGAAGGCTGGATAGCTGAAACACCTGTCACATTTCCTGAGGCATGACAAATTAAAACAAGAAATTAGCTTATATTCACATTGTTTGACTTTATTTGTTTATTGGGCCAACATACCTAAGTGATCAGATTGTGTGGTATAGAGAGAAAATCATGAGTGCACCATCTGAATCAATCATCTCTCCCTTCAGTGGTCAGTGGCTTCTCCATATCCCTGCCAGCGCTTCTCGCCTCCACCACCTTCTCGGGTCCAGACCGCAAGGCACACCTAAATGCAGTTAAAATGAGCGTGTTCCTGCTCTGTAAACTCACAGAGAGCCTGGAGAGTGACTCCTACAGACAGTGTGTTGTCACAGCGACTGGCAAGGTATTTGTATTCTACAGAGAAACATTGTTGTTTTTAATATAATGTATGTTCAAGTGGTAATGTTAAAATAATGCCCAATGATGAGACAAGGCAATTATGAGCCAGTCAGGCCAAAAGATTAGACTCTAGCCTTGTGACTGGTGGGTAATCTTGGTGGTGTGGCGGAGTTCGGTTACACTGCTGTAAGGGTCCACCCACAGTCAACTTGCAGCCTCCTACGCTCTGTCTTTCTTCTAAAGAAATGTGGAAATGACAAGTGGGGGGCTTCAGACAGTGTGTGGATATGTGTTGTGTTGTTTTGTCTTGTTTATTTGTGTGCATGTGTTTGTGTCACCTGGCAAGAAGCTCTAATCTTTGCGTTGAAGGCCAATGATGGCTGTGATCTTTGTTCTTTGGTAATCTGAGGGCATTTATTTGGTGCTACTAGTGTTTTGCTTGGGATTTGCTGAACCCATCCCATCAGAGTGAGCAGTGGCAGTGATACCTTGTCCCAAGGCATTTTATTTTCACATGCACATACAGTACAATACAGTTGTGTTGCATATATGACTAGCAAAGCTATTCTTCACAAGATGATAAATTGTACAATATTAATCACATTACGTAAAGCAAACAAACATAATGCATATCTTTCATAAACAAAGTAACCAAACTGGTCATGAATCAAATTAACTTGTGTAATGTGTTTGACATCTTCACTACAGTGAAGCCAAAGGCCCACGGTGGACTGCATTGGTTCCATTTGTGAACGGCGGTTTGTCTTTGTTCTGTTTCAGTCCGCTAAGAAGGGGAAGGCTGGAGGAGACGGTCTGCTGCAGTGGGACTCTGAGAGGGAGAGGGTTCTTCAGGCTCTGATCCAGCTCCTCCAACTGGACATCCGCTCGCTCTGGAGCCTCTCCCTGGTGGAGGAGGAATTCATCAGGTGGGAGGAAGCACCGTTAATCCTTCTGTTTAGAACACTGCAACTGTAATCTAAGACTTTGATATGACTCACAAAATCAAGTAAACCGTTTTTTAAATTGAATATTTATGGCTAACTGTGAGACTGATAATTATACTGATGTTGAGAGATAATTCAAATTGGGGTTTATCATGCGTCTGACAATTCCAAATCTTGTTTGGAACTTTGGTATTTAAAATCCTCACTGAAACTGCCTGAGAAATACTAAAAATATTACCCAGGCCATGCCTGACTAAAAATATTACCCAGGCCATGCCTGAGAAATATTAAACATGTAGGCAAAATGTATTCTGGCTGCTGCACCATCGGCTTACGCAGCAGACTGTGCTGAGGGGGGAGACAGGATCTTCCATCGCCGACTGAACTCGATTACGGAATAAGTGATTTACCTCTGCTCTTGTTCAGACTGGAGAGCTCTGTAGCTCTGTCTACGGTTGATAACATTGTGGTCTTAATGGGAGATGGCATCATAGATTAGACATTGGGTCTCTTTTCATGCCATTTCTAATGATACTATTCTCCAAATGCCTGTATCCTTGTCTTCTCAGTTGTGTGACTTTCTGCTGTTACAAGCTGATGGAGAACCCCACCATCATCTATGTGAAGACCAAGCCCACCAGAGATGCCATTATCCACCTGCTGGGAGTGCTCATCAAGAAATATAACCACCTCTTGGGTTAGTCTGCCTTCACTCATTCACACATACGCAGCTAAAGCCTAATGTTCGTCGGAGACTGGGTGGTCTCTGAATTTCAGGTGTTTGTTGCACACTAAGCTGTCCCAGAGTTAGAAAATTACCCTTGGAAATATAGTACATAACCATGCTATCTGGAAATATAGTATGGTTGTGTCTTTGCCCTAGACTTAAAATACGTGGATGATCATGACATGTTAAAATGATGCCCAATGATGAGACGAGGCAATTATGAGCCAGTCAGGCCAAAAGATTAGACTGTAGCCTTGTGACTGGTGGGTAATCTTGGCGGTGTGACGAAGTTCGGTTACACTGCTGTAAGGGCCCACCCACAGTCAACTTGCAGCCTCCTACGCTCTGTCTTTTTCCTGAAGAAATGTGGAAATGACAAGTGGGGGGCTTCAGACAGTGTGTGGATATGTGTTGTTTTGTTTATGTGTATGCATGTGTTTGTGTCACCTGGCAAGAAGCTCTAATCTTTGCGTTGAAGGCCAATGATGGCTGTGATCTTTGTTCTTTGGTAATCTGAGGGCATTTGTTATGTTTTGTTCAAGGTGTTTTTATTGTCGCAATACAGTTGTGTTGCATCTATGACCAAGAGGCAAGAGTACAAAGCTATTCATCAGAAGTTCACAACGCAACCTGTGAGCTTGTAGATTACCGGTAGCTATTTTAGCTATGTTTGAGTGACACAGTTTTGCAACAAATGATAAAATGGTTAATCAATTTGTTGGTGATTTAAATCAATTTGTTGGTGATTTAAAAACTTCTTGATTGATCGGAAAAGTAATCACTATGAAAATATAAATTAAAAAATCTATACAATATTCACTATGAAAAAAATCGATAGTTGCAGCCCTACCATCTGTTTACGCTAGGGTTAATTTCGTTAACAATAATAATGCAACTTCATGTTTTCCTTTGGCTTTTCCCTCCTGACCCTCATGTCTACAGGTGCCAGTGTGAGGGTCATTCAGTTGCTGCAGCACTTTGAACAGCTGTCATCAGTGTGTGCCCAGGCTGTGTCCGTGTGGAGCACAGAGTATGGAGTCAGAGCTATCGTAGGAGAAGTCATGAGGTCGGTGTGATATGCATGTATAAATTGTTTGCATGTTTTACCCATGTACATTTGAATGATGGACTGATATATGAAAAATACCCTGTTGCAGTGGGTTCTGGGTTCTCTTTATTCTAGCCAATTCAGTGTTTTGATTTTGAGTGATGCCACAAAACAAGTGCTTAAAGAACAATGCTGAGGGCGACCTCTGGAAACTGTTTCACCTATACATACAGTCCAAAAAACGTAATCTACAACGGCTTGTATAAAAGTTTAATGATATTCAGGCATTAGTGTCCATCATTTTAACTAGTGCCCATCCATTGTTTAACCCGTTGTCGAAGGACCTCTTCCTTTTATGTTATATTGTAGTCTCTGGTTTACCTACAGTATGACAAACATGGTTAAACAATGTCCAGGTCCACTTTAGTAAATGCCATGTCTGGGCTATTTCTAGAAGCTTGTTAAGTGATTTTACTCATGGCCTTGATTCCATTTTGTGGATAAAGAGAAATTTGCTTCTGTAGCATGAGCCGTGACCTGTGCCGATACATCCGCTATTTCAAATATCCTTCAAACAGTGTTAATTTTTTCAGCAAATTTTGATTTAGTCTTAGTCTTAGTCTTTTGAATAACACACCGTTTAGTCTTAGTCCTGTCTTAGTCTTCTGAAATAATTTTTGTCTAGTCTTAGTCGACTAAATATCAAAACATTTTAGTCTTAAGCCCTTTGCACACAGGACAGTTGCGTTTTTTTCGTTTGCGGCATGAATAAAACGCATTGGATTTGGTGTGCAAGGCTGTGCGGAATCGGCGCTGCGGATCCAAAAAGGAGTCATAAAAGGAGTGATGAGTTTTTTACCGCATGCGACAAGACGCACGAATCGAACTGGGTTCGATCGAGAAAAAAACGCACGGCGGCAGCCACTCGTCGCACGGCTAATTCGGAGCCGGTGTGCATGAGGTCATAGAGAATCATTGTTTTCTTTTCAAAAAATTATATTGTCCGTTTTATCCGTGCGGTTAAACGCGCCTGTGTGCAAAGGGCTTAAGTCTTAGTCTTTTGGGATTAGTCTTAGACTTTTAGTCTTCGTCTTTTAGGATAGGTTTTTTAGCCTAATATAACCACATAATTATGAACAAGTCATTGTCTTCTACTGCCTGTTACTTGGTCAAAATAAAACATACATAAAATATGTATTTGCCTTTAATTTCATTGCAGTTAAATGCCAGTGTAATTTTTTGCAGCCATTAGTCTTAGACTTAGATTTAGTCTTAGTCTTAGTCTTTTGAATAACACAAATAACAGTCTTAGTCTTAGTCTTTTGGGACTGTTTTAGTCTAGTTTTAGTCTATCGACAAAATATCAAAATCTTGTAGTCTTTTAGTCTTAGTCTTAGTCGACAAAATTAACACTGCCTTCAAATGACCATGATAATTATGTAAATGAAAAGGACTTGCTGTATTTAACAAATTAAAATAAGTCTACGATAAGTTACCTTCAGCTTCTTTTGAGACTCCTCTGTACTGCTGATCTCGATTAAGTTCCTGAGAACCAATCAAACACCTTCCCAATACTGTAGTTAACTTTAAGCTAAAAGGTAAGAGTTCTACAAGTCAGACCGCAAAATGGACCAAACTGCACTATTTGGCGTAGATGTGACACCATATCAGCACTGCACATTGAAAGCTAAGGGAAAATAAAGTTATGTCAAGAGTTTATTAAAATGCACTTTTCGCATCATTTCAGTATTCTACTATGTGGGAAGTACACAAAAAGGTGTAAATCTAAGTTGTAAAAATAAATGTTTTCTCATAATGGTAGGAAACAGTATTTCTGAGATACTTTACTTTCTTCTCCTTTGTCAAAGTAGCTGACTTTGTGGATAATTGACTGACTTGGAATAAGGAGATGATCTGACTGGTGTGCTTCATCGCCTCTCTGACAAAGTAGGCATTGGATTAGAGTTAGACAATAGACTGTCAGAGCAGGAAATGTCATACGTCAGTCAGAATGGAAATAATGGATGAGTGCATAATATAATAGGTAGGTTTATAGGTTAAGTGAATTTAAGATGTGCTGCTGCAAAATGTCAACTTATAAGATCAAGATGTCCAATTGACTAAACGTACTACTTGACAGTTTGTACAGTCTATTTATGTTTTCAAACATGGGTCTGTGACCTCTGAAAAAATAAAATGATGATCAGGTTGCAAGTAATGTGGGGAGCAACCACCCAACATGGTTTTTTCCCCCTTTTTTTCTTAAGCTTAAGTTCCACTTTTTTAAGCTGCACATTGAAGATCATTGTCTAATTATGGCCAAATCATTGTTGGTTCATACATTTTGAAGGGATTGATAATTTAAGTCTGTAGTTGCATGGGACTATGAACAGGCAGACATGTGAACTCGGCTGCCAACAAAGCCAAAAGACAGTGATGCACTTAAAAAAGTTTAAACGTTTACCTTTATGATTTAAGTCAATACGCAACAAGCACTTGGTCGACAAGTGCCACTGAATCCAATAAATGGCCCTGCCCAATGATGAGACCAAGGCGAATGCGAGCTGACTGAATAAGATAGTTTGCGTGCTTCTTGCCTCTACTGGCTGGTTGTCATGGGAGTGTAGTTGAGACTTGCTGCTCTGCTAATAGGCCTGCCTACAGTAACTTGTCTTCACCCCAATTGTTCCTCCATTTAAAGTTGAATTGGAGAAATGACCAGGTGGATGCTGACACTGTGTGTGTGTGTGTGTGCGCGCGTGTGTGTGTGTGTGTGTGTGTTGGAGACAAAGAGTTCACTCGACTGTCAATGAGGTTCAGTCAGCCATGAGCTAATTTCTTTGGTAATCTGAGGGCCAAAATCAGATGCAACCCCCTCCTCTGAGTCTGTTCATTTATCTTTTTATTTGTATATTTTAAATGTTATGAGCTTGGGTGCAAGTCTTACCGGCATTATCTAACCATTGAGCTTCACTGAATAGAAATGCAATCACTGTCTGGCAATGTTTGTGGCTTGTTTGCCTTTTGAACTCAAGTGTACGTCTCTGATCCTTTTTTCTTTTTCTTTCTCCTTTTTTTAGGGAGATTGGTCAGAAGTCAAGCGAGGAGCTGGCTAGAGAGGGGTCGGGTGTCAAAGCTTTTGCCTCTTTCCTGTCAGAGCTCGGTTCCCTGGTACCAGAACTGATGATCCCCAACATCAGCGTTCTCATCACACACCTGGAGGGAGAGGTACTGCACTACTGTTCAGTGTTTTGCTGTCTTTTGATGGACACAGATTGATTGATGGATGAGATCAGGGCTATAATTCACACCACTACTGATTGACCAGGGTTAATCCACTGCAGATTGACAAACATCTGAATAAAAACATTTCTATAAGCATGATCAGTAAGAGACATTGAAGCCTTGAGTGAATTGTTTGACATGAAGCCAGCCAGCCTGGAACTGGAATAAATTCTTGCACTACTGCAAGTTCTGCATGTCCAATTGACTTTAGAGAATGAAATACACAGGTCCTTGAGACTTTAAAGCAATATATCAACAAATGTATTTTGCATCATGTAATCTTGCTTAATCACACATCTTTCTACATGGCAAATGTTTGGGGGGTTAAGTGCAATTCTCATGTGCAGCGTTTCTCATTCACTGCAGAGCCCCAACATGCGTGTAGCCGTGTGTGAGATTCTGGGAGAGATTCTAGTGCGGGTCCTGTGTGGAGACGGTCTGGACGAGTCCGGTAAAGCCGACCGAGACCGCTACTTTGACACGCTGCAGGAACACCTCCACGACACGCACTCTCACGTCCGGGCCCGAGTAATACAAGGCTACACACGCATCGTCAACAGCAAGGTCAGTTACTCTCGAGTCTGATGTTGTGATTGGTTACGGGGTTACCACCATGGGTTGATGAAGGAATGTATCCTGGATGATGTGGATTTTAGGGTGAGGTTTACTTTACTAGAAGGATGCAATGCAATCCAAATTGAATTACTCTATTTTGTAGGGGGCTTTTGTTTCCACACCCGCTGTGCTGTACATCTTTTTTCCTGTAATCTGTCTGAAAGCAATAGGCCAAATCAAATTCCTTGTATGTGAACTTAATTGGCCAATTACAGATCCTGCTTCTGATTTGAATGATTGTTTCAGTGGAGCACTGCTTTTTTTTAGCATTACATTTAGAATGTGTTTGGGTGTGTCTATGACTGGTCTATGGTCACAGAATTAAACCATCCTCAACGGCATGTGTTTGTCTGCCAGGCATTGCCTCTGTGTCGATACAGTGAGGTTATGGGTTTGGCTGTGGGACGGCTGATGGACAAATCAATTCATGTGGTGAAGAGCGCTATTCAGCTGCTGGCTGCCTTCATCGCACACAACCCCTACAGCTGCAAGGTAAACAAAACTACAAATCCACTTTGTAGCTGGAATAGTCGCATGCTTTCTCCTTTGACCAAAACAATTTATACAATTTGTAAATTGATTTATATCAGCATGAAATAAAGGCTTGGTATAGCAGTTCAGAACTGTACCATATCCTGGGAGGCAGATACCTGGGCAGTCTTCTCAACAGTGTTCTGTCTGGCACTAGTCCTCCCTATAGCATCCCTGCTCTCTGATGACCATGGCGAATTGAGGGAAATCGCCATGGACAGATACGGAGCTGACACCATCTTTTCCCTATCCTTACGTTATTTTAAAGTCGTACTGTGTAATCATTTTAGTAGTCTTTTGGCAACACCTCGTAGCTCTGTCATTACACGACTTAACAAGTTGTCAGAAGAAACTGTATTTATTCATGTTTAAATGCATAACTGACTACATTTTCTATGTATTTTTGGCACTAGTGTCGAGGGCAGAGTGACACAGGCAAATAAGATTAGTGTTGAGAGAAGTTATCATATGGAATGACATTGTGAAAGATTATATCAAAACAAACTTTTGTTTAAAGTATTTAGAGATCTTAAGATGTATTTAATGGTACTGCATGTGAGACATGGTCAGTGAGTTGAACATGCCATACCACCGTATAGCTTAATGTTGTCTTTTGTGTCTTCTCAGCTGAGCAGTGCTGATCTGAAGAAACCCCTGGAGAAAGAGACTGCAAAACTTCAAGAGTTGAAAGAGAAATTGCAAGGGAAAGCACCCGGTATATGAAAAATCAAAGTCACTTCAAAAGCCTTTTTTCTAAATTACAGAATGTTGTCTTAAACTAGGAGCCTACAGCTTCAGGTTCCTTTCCACTGAATTCAATAAATGGCGCTGCCCAATGATGAGACCAAGGCGAATGCGAGCAGACTGAATAAGATGGTTGAGTGCTTCTTCTTGCCTCCGCTGGCTGGTAATCTTGGCAGTGTAGTTGAGATTTGCTGCTCTGCTGTAAGGGCCTGCCTACAGTAACTTGGCGTCACCCAAATTGTTCTCCATTTTAAAGTTGAAGTGGAGAAATGACCAGGTGGATGCTGACATTGTGTGTGCGTGAGTGCATGTGTGAGTGTGTTGGAGGCAAAAGAGTTCACTCAGCTGTCACTGAGGTTCAGTCTGCCATGAGCTAATTTCTCTTGTAATCTGAGGGCCAAAACCAGGGATGCAAACTGTGAAATTCTGTGAAATTTGCCATTTTGAGATGGTAAAATAAATGGGTCAACTAAGATTCATGTAAATATTTTTTCCCCAACAAGTATGCCTGACTTATTTTCTTATAACAAAGGAAACCAGCACTCGCTTAGATCCAAGTAGGATTCTTCTTGTTTTTATTAAAGGGTTCACCCCCAATTAATAAAAACAAGAAGAATCCCACTTGGATCTAATTGAGTGCTGGTTTCCTTTGTTAGAAGTTCATTGCTGCAAGAACTGTGAACAACCTGACTTATTGGATACGTTATTTTACTTTGCAATGCATCTCTGTGCATCTATCCTACCAGGAGTCTTCCCAATACTTCAGAGTAGCTACGATGTGCTTGGTATTGATGCCACACAAAATGTAATTTAATTGCTAAACTAAACACAATTGCAACTCGTTGCGATTATGTGGTCGATGTACAGTACATCTGGTCACCTTCGAGCAACCACAAGAAATATTACTTTTCCGTAGACAACTGTCAATCCAGTTCCTCCTCTGTGCAGGAAGAACACGCTGTGCAGCGGGTATGAATGTGAAGTTCATCGTGACATTCCTCCATCTTAAAAAAGTCAAGTTGTTCATCAGAAAATGTCAATCATAGATTATACTATGTAAATTCTTTTTCACCTTTTTTTTCCCCTCCCCACTTAAAATGTTCTTGTCTGTCTTCGCTCCCTATCAGTGGCTGTCCTCAAAGCGTCCGAGCTGTGGGCAGCCATGGAGCCCGAACTCCTGGTCACTGTCAGGGCTGAACTGGAGCCCACCACTGAGGAAGAGGAGGAAGAAGAAGAGAAGGAGGAAGAGGTGGAAGAAGAGGAAGTTAACGAAAAAGATGACAGGACTACTGCCGTGCAAGTCGCACAGTTCCTCCGCGTCAACAAATACAGGTGACCCAGTAATGTCCCACATAATGGAGAAAGATTCAATTTTTTTTAATTTGAAGTCATTAAGTCAATTTACATTGAAGCTGGATATTTTTGAAACCGGATAAATAATTGGAGACATTGAAAAATATCCGATTCACTGGATCCTTGTAGACATGGAACCCGGATATCTCTGAAGACTTTACTGTGTGTGCTTGTCCCCCTGGTCAGGGGACTCAGTTATTTTAGACCTAGATATCTTTGTCGTGTGGACCTAGATATTTTTCTATGTGGATATCTGAAAAACCAGGATATATGAAATGTCCAGCTCCGTCTGGCCTAGGCCTGAGCTACAATATATGGTCTTCACGCTTGAAAGTACATTATGTGAAGGGATTTCTACTAAAGGAAAGACTAGGATGAATGTTTTGAAATCTTCTGAACTGAATGTGTCCAGTCCCATTTTAGTACATTTGCATTGAACAGTTCTCTGTGAAATCTCTACTGTACTACTGTGGCTTTATCAGCATGCAGACTTTTGTTTTTGAGACTGGTGTACCACCCAACATAACATTGGTTGACCAGGTTCCCCCAAGGCTTTATACTTGGTCTGCTAGTGTTTCTCTACAACAAACGTCTTTGCCAAAAATGGGCAATCTACAAGCTCACAAAGAAAACCTGCATGGAATGGATGTTTTCTGTTACACTTTGGGATAGTAGTTTTGTTCGCCGCTAGGTAACACTGATGATGGCCTAGAGCCGAAACGCGTCTTTCTGTCAAGCTGCTGCTGCTGCATCATTAATAAAAAAGACTCCTAAGAACTGAAAGTGAGTACGGTTTATACCTTTTTACTTTCGCCGCTAGGCTGACCTTGTGTTTCTTGTGTCTTCCAGGAATGCAGTACGTCTGTGTATAAAGGCCCACAGCCGTTTCCCAGAGTCCGCGCTCTTCTCTGCTCTGTCCAGTGTCACACCAGAGACCGTGATGAACACATTGGCTCTGCTATTCAAAGGTACAGGTTTTTTCTATCAGTTTACCTGTAGCTGTTAAGGGAAGCAAGCGGTAGGGGGGAGGGGGGGACTGATGTCCATGAATGATCGGTACAGATTAATGTAAGACGGCTAGTCCAAAATTCCCCTTTAACATGAGGTGATCAATATGATATACATAGTGGAAAAAGTATTTCCCTTTTCATTTTTCACATCTTGCTTATGTGGAATGCCAACACTTGAAAACCCATGTCCATGTGTCTGTCCATCTCAGGCCCTGATGATGAAGCTGCTGAGTTGAGTCAGAACCTCCCTCCTACCCCTCAGAAGGAAGGAGCAGAGAAAGAGGGAGAGGACGCTCGGGACAGCGAGCTGAAGAAACAGGAAATGTTGGTGCAGTACCTGAGGGACACGGAGAGCTTCGCCCTGCAGGTGGAAAGAGCCATCTCAGTCATAAACTCTATGCTGTACTGTAAAACCACTTCAGGTAAGGAGAGGTTCATCACTGACATCACATTTCCACTTATGCCTCAGCAAAATATGTTGTGCAGGAAAACCCTGTTTTATTTCTTTGCTTCTTTTCTCATTAAGGGACATGGTTGTCTTTTTAGAATTAAAACCTTGAAATATTTACCAACTCATATAAAATTATATATCACTGCTGTCGGGCCGAAAACTCCTAAAAATGTTCATTTTTGGGACAATGAGCTCAAGTGGAGTTAGGAGGTTTTGACCGAAGGGCTTTTTACTATTCATTGGTTTCATTTTAACCAACACAGACATCTTTTCATTGGTTCAATATTATTTTAACCAACACACAGACAAAGGGTGTTCAATAGCCCTGATATATATGCCAAACAATCTGAAAAACCTCACAAATACAAAAAAATATATCATCCTTCATCCCTACTGTGGACTGATGACCATGGCTTAATATGAACCATGTTCTGGCACTGATGTGAACTTGTTCTGTTTCCTGCAGTTGTCCAGGAGGCAGTACAGTTCTGTGTGACGGTGTGTGAGTTCAGCGTGGCCTGCTCTCTGAGCGGCGTGAGGAAGATGCTTCCTCTGGTGTGGTCGGCCGATGCTGCCGTTAAAGATGCTGTGGTGCAAGCCTACAAGCGCCTCTACCTCAACCCACAGGGAGACTCCACCAGGTACCTATCTGGATTTAGTTGGACTGCTAAAGAATTATTTTTGGGTTTCCCGTTGATGGGTTGTGTGTATATAGGTGTAAATGTAATCTTTTTAGAGTATATACAACATACATTTTGTATTTTTTTAAAAAATAAACATTTGACTTTTCTTTTTCAGAAAACCTTCAGAAGACAGTATTTTCCTCTAATTACATGGCATACACATAAATGTAATGTTGAGGGGGAGAAGGGGACGGACAAATATATTACACACACCATCCTAACTGGAGCTTGACTCCAATGCTGCCTAAAGTAAACTAAAACAGAATGTCTTCAATGTCATGCATCGTCTCAATTGAATAAGGTAGCGGGCGATGAATAGCGACTGATGAGTCGTGGCTTACTGAATAGAGAGCTAGACGAGGTTCTTTGACAGCTGTGATAGCCTGGAACACCCTGCAGTTATCTCTATAGACAGTTAACAGGGTGTCATTTAAAAAGGAAACCGTTTGAAAAGTAAAAAAAAAGGGATTTTCACATCTCCAACTTCCTTGGGTTGACAGTGTTAATCTTTAATTGGCATCTTTATTAGATGTTAGTTCACTGTCTGAAGTCTCTTCTCTCCTCAGGGCCAAAGCGCAGACACTGGTGGACAGTCTCTCTGTGCTCATGGTGGATGCATCTCTGGGGACTATCCAGTGTCTAGAAGAGATTGTAAGGAAACCTCTCTCTCTCTCTCTCACTCACTCACTCACTCACTCACTCACTCACTCACTCACTCACTCACTCACTCACTCACTCACTCACTCACTCACTCACTCACATATATATAAAGGCCTGATTGTTTGGTGGCTTTCTAGGGCTGCACAATGGCTGAAATGGTCATCCTAGTTATTGTTTTCTAAGTATAGAAAAATAACTGGGATGATGCTCATAACCTGACCCCAAGGTGTAGAATAATCGCTATTAATAGCAGTAGAATTTTAATGGACTTTGATTTTGGGCAGTCATGCACGTCCTAGTTACAGTATGCCCTGGTCAGTCAGGCAGACAGTTAGTTAATATATGGATAGGGATGCATGCACAGCCGTGCAGTGCTACGTCACATCTGCAGCATATTGTGCAATGCACATAACCTGTTGGCTCTGACGGCACACTGTTCTGATTCTGAACCTTCCATCCACGTCTCTGTAGGTGCAAGAGTTCTTTAGCAGTGGCAGCGTTCTCCAGTCCACTGTGGTTCAGGTTCTGTGGGAAAGATTCACCGGCAAGCGGGACACATCCGGTCTGCACAGGCGAGCTGCAGTCCTGTTGCTTGGCATGGCCGCACGGTAAGAGTCCTACACGTCATGAATGCTGCTGAAGTATTTTTCACAAAGCATTTGATGATATTCAGTTATTTGTTTTCGAACCTGGGCTTTTTTTGTACTTTTAGCTGGTATAAAACTGTTCTGTTAAGAAGCCTCTCAGCCCCAATTTGTAAGTATCCTAGTAGCACTTTGTAGACAAGTATTTATATGTATCATCTTGATGGTGTAGAGTGTAGGGTCCTCTGCAACGTCAAGTCACCCTCTGCACATGGAGGGATTGGAGGCCAAACTGCCACCCTAGAACCCTTTTCAACATCAAATTGTTTTCATATAAAGCTGACCTTCTTTAAGCCCCGTGATGAGAAAAAGGCTTATGCGAGTACACTGAATTAGAAGGCCGAGAAATTCCCGACCAATGGGTAGTGTTGGTGCCGATGTCTATTTGCACTTACTGGTAAGCTTTACTTACTGGTAAAGTGCAGCATGTGGGTAGGATGGTGATAATTTGTCCTAATTTGTCTCTTGTTGAAGTTATGTTCAACTTTAGAATCTTGGGTTGTATTGTGATCTGGCAAAGATAGCTGACAATATTTGGATTAACATCATAATTATCTGTTGTTGCACTATGTGATTGGAGAATGAGGAATTATTTTTATAACCCCGGTAATTACGGTAAGTGAATGAAAATGTATTTGTATAGCGCTTTTCTAAACATAGTTCCAAAGTGCTTTACAGACATTTAAAAACGAGAGCAAACATTAGTAAAATGAAGCAAATAAAACAAAAGATTAAAACAATTAAATCACCATAAAGAAAAACACTTTTAAAAGCAATTTAAAAGAGTCTGCTAGCCTAAGATCCAAGGGGCCCCCCCATACCCGTGTCTACTAGCCTAAGATCCAAGGCCCTCCATACCTCGTGTCTGCTAGCCTAAGATCCAAGGGCCCCCCCATACCCCGTGTCTGCTAGTAAGATCCAAGGCCCCCCCATACCCTGTGTCTGCTAGCCTAAGATCCAAAGGGCCCCCTCATACCCCGTGTCTACTAGCCTAAGATCCAAGGGGCCCCCCCATACCCGTGTCTGCTAGCCTAAGATCCAAGGGCCCCCCATACCCCGTGTCTACTAGCCTAAGATCCAAGGGGCCCCCCATACCCCGTGTCTACTAGCCTAAGATCCAAGGGCCCCCCCATACCCTGTGTCTACTAGCCTAAGATCCAAGGGCCCCCCATACCCCGTGTCTACTAGCCTAAGATCCAAGGGCCCCCCATACCCTGTTGCCTGCTAGCCTAAGATCCAAGGGGCCCCCCCATACCCCGTGTCTGCCCCTAGGGTGGGGGGGGTCGGTGTGTTGGAGGGGCAAGTCCCATACCCCACAACCACTGACTCCCCCTAATGCCCCCCGACTGCCCCTAGGGTGGGGGGGTCGGTGTGTTGGCGGGGCAAGTCCCATATCCCACAACCACTGATCCCCCCCCCCCCCCCCCCCCACCCAAAAAAAAATGGGTGCTCCTAGGGTGGGGGGTCGGTGTGTTGGCGGGGCAAGTCCCATATCCCACAACCACTGATCCCCCAACCCCCATACCCCACAACTGCTAGATATGGGTATATCTGTATATAGAGAAGTACTGTAGATGCATACAGTATGTCTTATTGCGTGTGTGTGTGTGTGTGTTTGTATACGGTGTATATATTGTTGTATATAGATATACAGTATGTTAATGTATTATAGATAGATATACAGTATGTTTATGTGTGTGTATATAGATAGATAGATTCATTTATGGATGTAGCTAGTGTTTGTAGATATGTATATTTGTGTGTATAGATAGATACATCTATGTATGTAGCTAGATATGCATATGTTTGTAGATAGATATACAGTGTGTCTGTATCTGCTCTGCTGTAACTCATTCTCCAATCACAGACCACAGGAATAAATGTTAAAAAATTACTGAGTGTTTTGCCTCATCTCATGGCCAGTAATCTATACATCCCATAGTTCTACCAAAGCAAAGAGTAACATCACTTTAATGAAGGCAGGAAGACACCTGATTCAGTTGGCTATGTGCATTTTAATAATCTGAGGGCTGCTAGGAGGGCAATTTAATCATGTTAGACATAATGATGAGCAGAACTGCTTCTGTATTTTCAACTCTGTCCAGTTGTTCTCTCAGGTAGGCTCAGAAATGAAATTGGGAGGGGGTAGAACGTGTAGCTTTACTCCCAATCCAGGCCCAGAGCTTTTTATTGCTTGTCCTTGCCTCAGCTGTCTGAGTGGAAAAGATGTGGTTAGTCAAAACCAGAACTCAGCCCTGGCTGCTCTGCATTGTACTGAAAAGTAATAACCAGATACATTTTGGCTCGTCGCCAGCACTTTCAACTGAATGTTTCTTTTAAAAATGTTCCCCCCCCCCCTCAATCTCTCTCAAAGACGGCCACCGCTGGAGGGGAAGGGTAAGCGACAGGATGAGAGGGGGAGAGGAGGGGAACTATCTGCAGTCCTCCCACACTGTGCTGCCTCTCTTCCAGCCAGGCAACATTTATAACCTGTTTAATCTCCTATGTGCTTCTGCTAACCGGGCCTCCCACACACATTATTCGGGCAGCAGGCTGGGGCTGAGAAGGCCAACAGAGGGGACAGGCAGCTGATAAATGGAAATACTGTATAGACTAGAGTTGCCCAGCCTTACATGGCGTGTGGGGGACGGGGTGGGTGAAAATATGTACATTTGATATTGCTAAGGTTGTACTGTATTACATGCAAGTTGAAAGGCTTTTGCTGCAACATCGTGTGCAATATACTATACTGTGTTTATCTTTCTTGTATGAGGCAAACTACAGAATATATTTTTTGAGCAGGTCTGTTTGAATAGTCAAAATGAGTGAATTGTTGAATAGTCAAATTGAGTGAATTGTCGATTGTGTGTCAATACAGTATATGTACCTGAACTGTGTCCACCCTGAATTGGACATATCTGAGTCACTTCCTGCTACACTGGTAAAGCCTTTTTAAGACAAATGTAAATGCACTGGGAGTCACCTGCACACTGGAGATGATTGCACACCGGGTGTCTGTGTGATTCAGAATTGTGAGGTGGAAATGCCAATTTTACAATATTGTTCCTGGCTGGTTAATGATGGTACGATTATGGAGTCGATCCTTTTCAAAGCAGCCATTTTCACTGGTAAATGCAGATGAAGGTAATGAGGTTAATTGTAGTGTGTGGGTGGGGGTTTCTTCATGCCAGCATGAAGTTAACAGTGTATTAGTAAGGAGATGCTGGCAGATTGACAATTTTGAACTGTCTTAACGGCCGCTAAAAGGTCTATCAAATTTGAATGACTTGATGTCTATGTGCATGTCCATTAACAGGGCAGAGAGGGAGGTTGTCCTCAGTAATCTGGACACCCTGTGTACTGTGGCGCTGGGTGAGAAAGTGACTGAAGACTTCCTGTTGGCCAGAGATGCTGTCATCACTATCTGTAGCATTACAGACCATGTCAGGGTAAGAACAAAGCACCACACACGGAAACAATGACTCGCTACACACTGAACAATGAATGAATTGATTTCTATGTTTGTTTACTATATTCAAATGTAAACTGTCATTTTATGCAGTCATTTTGTAGAATTGGCTTTTTTCACTGGCGGTTATCTCATTATCTCGATACACAGTGAAGATGTTTTACTTGTTCCATTCTTCCAGCAATCTAAAGGTGCCCCATTCAGATTGCCCCAGGACCATCAGCTCTTCACCTGCCTCACACAGGCCATTGCTGAAGGTAAAATGCACTGTACTTAGGAGGCAGGGGCAAGTGTGAAGATTAAGCTGTAATGTAAAGAGGTTTTCACACAGCTAAGCTGTAATGTAGAGGTTTTCACACAGCTATTATTTGAGTCTTGTTTCACAATGGGTTGACTTTGTTCCGAATGTGAAGTTAGTTTGCAGTAAGGATTCTTGTTAAGAACAACAAAATCTTCCTTTATGGAATTTTATACAGTGTCTTGAACTTTTTGATATTCATGTATTGTTAGACCTTAAAAGACCATCTTTACTCTCTTCCTGTGTGGCCCAGGTGTGGTGATGGAGGACCCCTATTGGCAGAGCTTCATGGAACAGGCTGTCCGTGTCATCTACTTCCTGGCTGAGTCCCCTGACCAGCTCTGCTCCCACCTCCTCCAGCGATGCGCTCGCCTCTTAATGGATCAGATCGCTGAGACTGGGGACACTGGGGACAAGGACGGTGACCAATTGGAGTGTGGATCTCAGGACAGCGATGACCCCAGCAATGAAGGTGAGGTGTTGCTTGATTTGTTGTGCCCGTTTGTGTGCCAACATTCAGTCACTTGATATCATCTTTTTAATCTCCTGTCTCTTTGTGCCTCTGTCCCCTGTAGTGAACTCGGTGTGTCTGGCTCAGCTGCTGTCCCTATGTGGCTGCGTGGCTTTCTGGCAGGTGTCTCACCTAGAGCGCAGCGTCAGCATGGAGCTGAGGAGGAGGAGAGTTGAGACTGAAGAGAGGGAGGAGAAGGGGCCCTCCAATAAATCAAAGGTAACTTTTAGGGGAAATATTAGGGTGTCCTTAGCTCAAACAAGATGGGCACCTTGGTATATGTCATACGATATGGACACGTTTCGGCTCTGTGCCTTCATCAGCTTAGTGACAGATGCACTTGTAGTGTAATTTTTAAGGTGACCTAAAAATGATGACGTACTATAGTCTTAGTTCTATGCCTGTTATGCCAACAGCAGGGAGCCAATGAGAGTGCTGTGGAGGAGGAGCTTGGCTTGGTTGGCGCCTCTGCCGAGGACGCAGAGGCAGAGCTCATCAGGAAGATATGCGAGACTGAACTATTGGCTGGTAATGACCCTGTTCTCTACCTGATTATCTGATGTACTGTTTGACATGGACCAGCAAGTCCTATCCTTGCTTTTTCTAGAAAGTGTTGCTTCTCCCGTGGTTATTAAAGATGAAAATATTCTCACCGTTTTAGAGGAAAACCTGCTCTCTGCCTTCCTGCCCCTACTGGTCAGAGTGTGCAGCTCACCAGGACGTTACTCCCACCCACAGCTCACGGCCGCAGCCTGCCTGGCCCTCTCTCAGTTCATGATGATCAGGTGAAAAGACACAAATAAAAAAACATTTACATTATTATCAGAGACGGCCTGTGTTAAGAAGGCTTGCATGCATGGCAAAAAATTTGATTTCTGTCCAAATAATGATCCTATTATAATGAATTCAAACCTATACACAAGTCTAGTAGAAACTAAAAGGTAAAACATGAGATGCGTGGTGCAGCCGCACTATAACTGTTATACTTGCAGACTGACCAAAATGATTGACTTAACATAATCAAGAAAATGTCTGTGTCCTGGGTCAGTCCATCGGTGTGTGAGGAGCACATCCGTCTGCTGTTTACGGTGCTGGAGCGCTCCAGTCTTCCTGTGGTACGGGCCAATGCCATCGTGGCTCTGGGAGATCTGACAGTACGTTTCCCCAACATCCTGGAACCCTGGACACAGAACCTCTATGCCAGGTAAGAGGCTTCCAACCTGGGTTCAAGAAGTGTGGACAGTATGCATAACTGCATATTGTAGAGTTTGGAGCTAGGCAAGCAAATGGGACTAACTCATTCCAACCTTGATGTTATTTCTAATAATGCAGTCATTCCCAAACTTTGAACAGTCACATACTCCCTGAGACACTGCATCATGCTGAGTACCCCTTGCACCACGGGAGAGAGGAATAATGGAACATTTAATTTATTTGAAATCTTGAATCTAGCATACATTAGCATACATTGTTACAGAGGGCATCAGCTGATGCTAGGTTAACACTGTGGCGTGCATGCGGGAGATGGAGGGAGAGCAAAAGAACTTAGATTGTTGTCTGGGGCAAATATCACGAAAAAAAGCAATTAGCTGATTTATTTAGTGTGTGGTGGCACCCCGTTTGAAGACAGACAGACATGTTTGAAGTGGATCAAAAAGCATCAACAAGTCATTCTAGGCTTGCCAGTGAAGTTTTCCCATCTCAGTAGCAGGAAAGAATATAACCTTATTTTACCTAATTTCACTCATTCTCGCTCGCCCTCTGCCGCACTCACTTTCTGTTGTCTCTCTACTTGTTGTATTTATTTCTTCCTTCCCTTTAAAGGGGCCACACCATGCTTTTAAAATTTAAAATTTTGTATAAATATTGGTTCATAATACGGTTTTATACAGGTTTTTTTAGCCTAAACAACCATGACATGGCCCCTTTAATGACAGCTAGTTGGGTTTCGAAAATGGATGCATTGAAGCGGGTTGGTTGTTAAATTATGAATACTAGTGCAGTACTCGTTGTCAGTTGTTGGATGCCATCTATGGTGACGGGCATCTATGATGCACCAACAAGTTGCTGAATCTCACACACACACACACACACACATCACCACACACTGATGTTGTGCTGTGCAGAACCGTTGTTAAGAATTGGACACTGGTGGTTTTAGACACACTACCGCATAATTACTACTGTGTTCCACATTGTTCCTGCAAATAATGTGTAGTGTGTTGTAATTATACATGGATGGGTGGGCAGAATAATTGAGGGGGAAAGGCTAGGGGTCCCACGTGTCCCTCACACTGGGAAGGGAAGTTCACGTAAGACAAAAAAGATATCCATAATGACTGCTGTTCGTTTCTGCTTCAGCTCCCGTTTTACATGCACACCACATAGAAACAGAACTGCTTGCTTTCCTTTATGGTGTGTACCGTGTGTGCTACTTAATTATAATTGCAGCTTATTCTGTAGCTGAGGCTTTTCAAGATGTATGAAACATTTTGTGCTTTTGCAGTATTCGTCACCTCGCGTCCTCTGCATTTTCCTACACGATAAGCATTTCACGGTACTCTCTAATTGTCTCCCACGCGCGAGCTCACACCTCCGCCAGGCCACACTTCTCCAACTGCCTGCCCTGGAGTTTCCTGATAAGGGCATTAAAACTAATTACCCTCTTTATGGCTATAATTCTTCCTCTGCGTAGCCATAGATTCAGCTGTAACCGGCATTAGCAGAAGTCAACATTAACGGGCCATGGCCTTGTGTGTTTGATCCTCTGCCAGGAGCCCTGCTCTGCCACACAAACGATTAATGAGGTTCTTTTGTACTGCGTGGTGGCAGGCTTGTTTAAAAGTATTTCAGAATGCCATCAGGTACCATCCTATTTGTCTACCATTGTATTCTTAAATGAGCCAGCGACGGCCATCTTGTTGCTGCAATCTTCATTACAGGAAATGCTAATTGTTCTCGTAACAGGAAATGTGTTGCCTGACTAGAATAACACTCTATTTATAACATACTTTACCATTTTGCAAATCACAAAGTTCAATAGCGTTTAAAAACAAATTACACAAAAATAACACACAGGACAAAGCAAATGCATTCAGCAATAACCGCTTTGGGGGGAAAAATCGATTAAAAACTAATTTAAAAAAGCTTGTAAAAAAAGGTAGGAAGCATCGGTAGGCTGCATAACAGCTACAGTATATACAGCATTGTCAATATATTTGTGCGTAGTTGAAAATGGCTACTGTATGTGAAAATGGCTGTTGACAACACGTTTTATCAACCTCACCAAATTGTGCATGATTTATCACAACAATATTGAACTAATTCATGGTTATTGGCTTTGTCAATACTTTAATGGCCATCTATAAAGTACTGTGATCTTGTCTAATCCATGCCACTCTGGCCTCAGTGCCTCAACATTCAGAAACTGAGTGTCTGGGACAACATACAGAGACTGTAACAACATACAGAAGCTGCGTGTCTGGGATAACATGCATAAGCTGCGTGTCTCTGTATCAACATGCAGAAGCTGCGTGTGAGAGCAATATGAATAAAGTCCAATTTTAATTGCCCTACCAATAAAATCCTTTTTCCTTCCTCACTTCAGGCTGAGTGACGAGGTTCCGTCAGTGAGACAAACGGCTGTGACCGTGCTGACCCAGCTCGTGCTTAAAGATGTTCTGAAGGTCAAGGGTCAGGTCAGCGAGGTGGCTGTGCTGCTCATTGACCCCCATCCTCACATCGCCAGTCTGGCCCTCAATTTCTTCAACGAATTGGCCTCGAAGGTACACACACATTTAGAAATGTGTATTTTCTTTCAGAACAAATAAGTCCTCTTTATTCCTTTTTTGGCTCTGCAATCAATAGTATAGTAGTATTTTATTAATCACACAATCTAAAAGACTAGATACTGAGCAATCAAGTGGAGGGTACAGCACATGTCTCTTAACAGCCTTAAACACTTCCTCAGGATAACGCCATCTACAACCTGCTGCCAGACATCATCAGCAGACTGTCTGATCCAGAGAGAGGCATGAGCACAGAAGACTTCTATACCATCATGAAGTGAGTGCGTGTCATGTGCCTTGTCAGACTTGAGTCAAATAAGGAATTTTGAGAGGAACACCAAATTAAACCCTTATTTATTTTGTTCTTTCAAGACGACAACTAAAATGTAAATTTTGTTTGTTCTTTTCAGGCAGCTGTTTTCATACATCACCAAAGAAAGGCAGACAGAGTCTCTGGTTGAGAAACTGTGTCAGCGCTTCAGGACTGCAAAGTGAGCACATCTTTCTTCCCTGTTTTTACTAATATTTGGTCTCACCTTTTCTCTACAATCCTCTGTATTTATTTAACTCTGACAGTGTAGAAATGTAAATAATAATGTGGTTACATGTGTGCACTTAAATTAACATTTTTTTTTTAATTAATTGTTGCACCCTCTTTAATGTATTTTCATACTGGACATTTCAGATGTTCAATTGCTCCTCCTGTTTTGAGTGATAATTCGGTGCAATAAGACTAAGCTGCCCAAGATCCCAGATATTGCAAGCAACCAGTAGGGAGGAGGAGACACAATATTCCAGGAGGAGTAGTAAACCAGAGACGGAAGTTGAAGAGTGACGCAAGAGTCTTAGTTTTCCCGAACTAACTCACAGCTTCCATTTTCGTTGTTCCTTCTCTAAATTATCCTAAGCGTTTCTCTCTGGTGTCCTTAAGTATTCCTCCTCTTGCCAGGGTCGGACATTGAAGGGTTGGCGTGATACTTCAAAGCCATACCCTCCCTTTCTTTCATGACCATCCACCTTCCATATTAGCTTTGTAATTCAGTTCCCTCTGCTTGCTTGGGGTCTTCTGCTTGGCTGTGCGTCACCAATCCATCCCTGGACCACAAAGAGAGTACGTCTACAAATAATGACATGTACCAAGAGGGGAGGGAGAAATGGGTGAAAGCCTGGGCTCTTTGTCCTGGCTTTTGAATTACTGTGCCCCATTTTTGTATGTTTCTAATCAGGTTTCCCTTCCGCCCTACGTTTTATGAATGGATTGATAGACATCACAGCCTCTGTTATCTGGGACATGCATGTAATTCATTCAGTTTTTCCCTTGAGTCACTCCAGTTGGAATTTCAGGTTTGTTGAGAGGGGTATTGTAGTGGTTTCTCCCTGTCTCAAGACATGCACGGCATGCCAATACATTACTTCCATAAGCATAATGTGCACATGTCCTCTCCCTAGGACTGAGCGGCAGTGGTGTGACGTGGCCGTGTCCCTGTCTCTGCTGTCCATGTGTGAGCGTGGTCTGAAGAGACTGCAGGAGTGCTGGGAATGCTACAGCGACAAGCTGACAGAGCCTGGGGTCTACCAGCCTCTGCTCTCCATCACTGCCAAGCTCCGTCGTGGAGCCAAACCCCAGCTCAAGGTACCACAACAGACCAGCTCTTTAACTGTACAAGTGGAAACAAAAGTCTGTGTTTTAGTCAGATTTGTATCATTTTCGAGGGGGTCTCATAAAAACATGAACAACGGACATGGATACATACATGTATACAGATACATTCCCACACAGATGGTTTGCACACCCTCACCAACCACCATGCCATCAGCTGTTAAACAACGTATTTAGTGTACACTGGCAGCCCAAATCAAATTTTGTTCTTTCCGGATTGGAATCTCATTGGTTAAGTCTTGACATTCAGAGCTGGGCTGGAGGGGGACAAAATGATATACTGCCAACAAAATGTGTCGTATTGGAGGTCAGAGTGGCTGAGGTTCAGCTCTGGAAGAGAAATTGTGTGTAGGCGTGAAAAAAGACTATGAAGGCCATCCATCAGGTGCCTTCAAAAGACAAATTTTCTATCCCTAAATTGTAACGCAGAAACATGATCTCTATATTTTAACATTGTAAATGAATGCTACTAGTCCAGTGCACAGTATCAGAGGGATTGAATGTAAGAGTCTCAGAGTAATGTTGGAGTGCCAGTTGGGCAGATCTTCATGCCATGTATGGTGTTCCATGTTGGAGTGCCCATTGGGCAGATCCTTAAGCCCATACATGGTGTTCTGTGTCCATGCCAGTCTGTGATGTCAGTACTAGATACTACAGTGTCACAAAAAAGTAAAATGGCTGTTCTTCTAGCTGGCTGCACGTTGAACACGGTCTCTTTTTATTTCCTGAAAAGTACAATTTTGGACATACAAGGTTTCTGCTCGACAGTGACAATATTCACACACAGTATTGTGCATGTGTAGGATGCTACTGACTATAGGCTTGTCTTCACCAGGCCCAGGTGGATGAGTTTGAGAAGCGGCTGACAGCGGTGCACACACGGGGGCTGGAGAACGTAGAGAGCCCTGAGAACGAGGAGGAGGGCGGGTCTGGACAGAAGTCCATCTGTCAAACACCACAAGCCACCAGAGGCCGGGGCAAGGCCAAGAGAGGTCAGCATCTCTTTGTATTGAATCTTATGAGCCACCAAATTAAACGGGGGTTTGTCTGTAAGGTGCATGTTGCATTATTAACACACTTTCCCAGCCTGGCCAGAATGGCTTGTTGTGGACTAGCCGGAAATTTCTATCATTGTATTATGATCTGAGACATCATAATAGGATTATAAACATCAACATCAACGCGTGCCTTCTAGGATGGCAGCATTCTTTTTTTCTCTTCTGTAACTTGCCCCGGTTAAAACTCACCACGAAGTGTCTCATCTCCATTGGCATATAGTGGGGATTTTGTCCGAGTCGTCTTCCCCCCTGTGCGTTTCGCGTGCACGATCCGTGCACATGGAGATAAACGATTGTAATCCAGTCCGTATGAAGCCCCGATCTCAACTTGTATCTGGTCGAAAACATAACCGAGAGATGCTATGCTGACGCCTTCTCCTACAATGAAAGTGAACAGGAATTTGGGTATAGAGAAGGGATAGTGACCAGAAGCACTTCCGGTGCAAGGGTTGAGAGAATGATCCTTTTAGACCAGCCGAAGAAGAGACTGAGGACAGCGGCCGATCGTTGTTTTTTGATAATTATCATTTATTTCGGTTTTAATGACCTAGTACGGAAAATTCCGGTCGGCTAATTCGAGTACAGATGAACTACGGTTTAATCCGGTTTTAATAAGGTGCTCCACGTGGCTGAGAGAGTTAACTCATTGTCTGCCCCTCACGAGTTTCCCCGAGTTATTCCTCTACTCTGATGCCGCCACGCCCGAATTTCCTGAGCTTTGGGCTGTTTTTGCAAAAAAATATATATATTTTTGGACTTCCTTCTATCTACTAGGCATGATCGCGATCCCAAAATTGCATGTTTGACCCCCATACCAACCCCATCTTTGCATCCATGTTTGTTTACATTTGAAGAAAACACAATGGCTGCTATCTCATGAATGCCTGAACGGATTTCCAAACGTTTTTTTTGTTTTGTTTTGTTTTGTTTTGTTTTGTTTGAAAGCTGTGAACGGTGCGCACACACGTGGTGCATGATCTGTGCATGGGCGTGCATTATTATTTTTATTATTATGGGTAAATTTGGCATCCTGGCAATTTGGCAGCCATTTTTAAAATTCAGCGATTAGTTAATTATGTTGAATGTCACACAAAGCTTCTTTCAAAGGACCATGAAACCTTGATCTAACACACACCGTCTGATTTACCCACTGTCAAACAGGTCCATCAAAGGCTTTGGTCTCCCAGCGTGGCGACGAGGAGGCCTTTGTCACTCCAAGACGGACCCGCAAGTCCAAGAAGCAAGCCATCACTTTCAGCAGTGACGAAGAGGAGGATGAAGAGGGTGAGTGCACAACATTTTATTTATTGTGGCGATACGTGCTGGTGATTCTATGCTGAACATATCGAAATGTTGAAATGGCCCTTTAACTGACCTAGTCTATTTTCTCATGTTTGCCATCAGATGCCGTCATGACGGAAAGCGAGACCCCCAAAGTGACCACACCGATAGCTCGCACATCACGACGAGCTCGTCTCAGAAACTGAGCTACTGTATATCTCAGTCGTTCCAATTTTTTTCATGTCACATTTTTTCTTTATTTCATCCGTCTTTGTTCTGTCTTCCGTCTGTTCGATGTAGTATCTGACTTATTGTATTTGTCTTTTTCTAGCATTTACATTTTCAACATTTTGTCTCTTAACATATTTTTAATTGAATAAAAAATATTTTGAGCCGAGAATGTGTCAATAAAAAATATTTTGAGCCGAGAATGTGTGAAAATCCTTGTCAAAAAATTGAATCCACATTTATCAGACCTTCAGTTCAGGAACATTTCAATAAGTTGTATTTGCAAAACAGACCACTTTTCTTTTTCAGTCTAAGTGGTATCCCATTCTAGTTCTGATCCTAACTCTCATATGAAATTAAATGATGCACCATTTACTACTTATGGTCCCAAAGTCTAGTCATGTTTTTGTTTACTGTGTTCGTTCGCAAATCGAGTTTTTGTTTAGTCTGCTTTATTTAGTCTTGGAGGTCTGGATAAAAAGAACCCACGGCGCTGCTGGCACTTGAGTGAGTGTGTGTGTGTGTAGGGGGGAGGGTCCTATTGGTCATTTCAGCTAGATTTACACCTTCATTAGCAGGAGAACTCAAAGTCCACTAGTTTGTGTTTGGACAGCTGTGGTGTGCACCTTCTGGCCAGCAACAGCTTGCCCCGACACTGTTACTGCCCCGATTCACTCTTCCCATCTCCCTTGCCTCTTTGCCCCCTCCCTTTCCCTGCGTGTTGTGTCACATTAAATGTCAGTGTTTAACGCAATCTCATGTAAGATGCTTTCACTTTCCTGTTCCCTGCTGCTGAACATGGCAGCATGTTATTTCTTGTCAGCCCATTGCAGTCGTTCACCCTCCTCGAAATCGGTCTCTTTGAGTCTCTCCCCCAGTTATTCATCCGCCTACTTTTCTCCTACGATGCTCCTCACTCTCTTTGCTGACATCACATGCGTCTATGCTCCCCCTCCTTGCTAATCTCCCTGCTCTTGCCCACGCTCTCCTCTCCCAAAAGAGGAAAAGGAGAGCGCTCTGCGTTTGATTATGTAAAGGCACTTGCTGACTATCAACTTAATTGTACATGACACTTATCACCAATCCGATGTTATGCTAGGACAATTTGTGCACTGAGTCATGGTATCTATTGCAGATCCTAAGCTGCAAGTCATGCTAGAAGCGTGGCCATGTCTATTGAATTGCTGTTTTGCTTTTCTGTTTGAAGAATAACAAACCTGTAACAACCTCCGCACATGGACCGTTAACTGGTCTTGCGTCTTTTTCCTGTGGCAATCGTAGCCATTCAGGAGGGAATATGGGAAATGGGACAGATCCATGTTGATGACATGACTTTAGAGATACTGTGTACTGCTTTGAGTACTGATTTTAGGCCAAAATCTGTAGGAGCAGTGTCCAAAAATGTGTTAGCAAAAATCGGCCTGATGGTGGCGCTAAGAGGGCCATTTGAGAAATGGGGGGTGGAGGTTGTGATTTGCCATCCAAGGAGTGTGTGTGCAAAGTTTGGCATTGATGGGGCCAACGGTGGCAGAGATGACTAGGGCAAAAGTGTGACGTGACAGCCAGCCGGTGGAGCTTTTCATAGTAACTGTGGCCTGACGGTCGCAATTAATTCCATGATCAAGATACACTCCTCCTTGACTAAACATATTTTGGGGTTATGTTTTAGTTTATCCTTTCCTCTTTTTTCTGAGACTGCGATATTTACAAAAATAGTGCAATCTTAAATCTCATTGATCTAGGAAGACATGAATCTGTGCCATGAAGTGTGACGCACAATTTGGGGATTACATGGTTGTGTCTATTTATGAATAAAGGGTTTGGGTCATGTGTTGGCTCGTATGTGTATTGTGTAACCCTGCTAGAGCTGTGGAGCTCTGGCTTCAGGGGGTCCAGGGAGCAGATGGCTCTGACAGACTGTAACTTACCCAGCAGAGAAGGGAGGTCAACACGCCCTGGGAAGGACCAGAGACAAATGAGATGGAGGCTAATGTGAATAAGAAGTTGCTGTGTTTAAAGCAGTGCCGGGAAATGGAGAGGTTCAAACACAGCTGTGAACGTTTGATGGGAAGTAAAACTGTAGTTTATCATATTAACCTAACATGAACAGTTATCTATACTTCAATGTGATTAGTGTAAAAAAAAACGAAGTGATTCACATCACTACTTTGGTTGAAACTTAAGAAAACTGATTTAGGTAAAGACAAAATATTGAGGCACAGTGAATTGTTTAACACGTTTTAAAATATATATTTTATGGGGCACAGCAAAGACTGACTTCCTGTTGTTCAGGCATTGAAACAAGCTTGCCCAGAATAAATGTATTCAAAGAAAGGGTACCCACATTGGTCAAGTTAATTATAATATGAACACATTGGAATTAAAGACATTTGAGGAGGCTTGTGCTAAATTCCTAAACTTTAACTACTATGGGATAGGATCTGCTAATTAAGATCACTGTCCAGAAGTGCAAAATTATGAAATATGAGCCTCTTCACATGAATGAAGTTCTAGATGAGTTTCGTGAGTTAAGTGTTTTCAATCTTTCAACTATGCACCCCTGAGTGATATTTCCAAACTGGCATACCTGAAGAGTAAGTAAGCTACAGGGCAAGGTTAGAGCCAGTAAATGACATGAGACTGTTCCTGTCCACCCTTGTATTGCCAAGAATAGACCGATGATTGAAAATATTTAAGGTGCATTGTACATTATTCCACCTCTGGAGCATTACGTCTTTCAGAGTTCGGAGTTGACCCAAGGAACATGTAATGTAATAGGTCCTGATAGAGTGTTTGATATAGGCTCCTACAGAGTCTAATAGTGAAGTAATCTAAATTGGTAATTTGTTTAGGAGCACTTTGTAAACAAACACATACGTACCAGTGTTGATCTAGTCTCACAGGATAGAGACAGAGGTTACAATGATGATGTTGTTTATATGTCAACACAATTAGAACAGTTGTAAAATGATAAATCATGGAAATAAATTGGTTATTTGTGCAGGTGAGTCATAGAGGGGTTTCAGCAGCTAATGACTGCATGACATTGCTCTCAGGCAGAAACCTTGTATCTCTATAATAACTGGCAAAGATTAAACTTTGTTTTTTGTAAATTAATACCCTGCTTCATACAAGAGTGTTGTACAAAAGTAGTGAAAATGCCATATCTACAAGCTCAAAATGTGACCTGTTGTGAGCTGTAGACTTTCACTATTTTAAAATGCCGTAATAAAAGCTCTGTTTTGGACATACACGGTTATCACCCGACAGTAACGATAATATGATGACTACCTAAATTAATTTAGAGCGGTAGAGCACAGGACTGACCCTTTCCAGCATGCCCTTTGAATTTAGTAAGGAGTGCTCTTCAGTGGCATGGGCCATGAATCATGATCAAAATACATTGCAGGTGGAAGAAGTACTCAGATTTATTTTAAAACGTGGAAAATGAGCAATACCACAATGTAGAAGTTTCAAAACGGTCAATATTTCGAAAATAGATGTACAAGCTCACAACACATTTCCGATGTGGCATGTTGTGAGCTTGTAGATCAGCTATTGTCAAATCGAAGTATATAGAAGGGCTCAATAGGTTAATCGTTAATGTATGTTTCCTAATCTAAATCTACAAAGTAACTTGTAACTGTTTTCAAAATTCTAGTGGGGTAGAGAGAAGGTACAATATTTGCATCTGAGATAGTGGAGTAGAAGTATAAATTATTGACTCAATTATTGATCAAGTAAAGTAAAAGTACATCAGAACCGTAAGTAAAGTACTTGGGTACTTAACTTTAACATTCCACCACTGTGTGTATGAGCGAGCAGACCTTGCTCAAGTACAGTGAGCCTGGGATGTCATTTTGTTTTATTTGATGTCAATGGGACCACAAGGCCTCCTTGCCAGCTCCCTGGATGCAGGGAAATGCTCAGGCTCTTCAGCATTCCTGTATAGTCACCCTGGGAAATGACAGTCACTCCACTCCCTTCAAACGCCATGACATCATTCCCATGACAAGAGGTGGTAGTGGGTGGGGGCTGATCTCTGGCACTGGAAAAGCCCCCCTGCAACACCCTGGCCTCATACCCTAACATTCAACCTCTGCCAAGTGAACAAAGAGACCAAATTCATCCTTTGGTTTTCCATCAGTGTGACAGAGATGGAGAGAGAGAGTGGAGGAGGAGAGAGTGGGAGGGGCCTGGCGAGAGACATCGTGATGCTGCTCTCAGCAGGTGCAAACAAGTAAGAGGTAACTGAGGCAGGAAGAGGGACTGTGATGGAGAGGAGCCTGTAAGAACAAGCACACACACACACACACGAGAGACTTGACGGGAAAGACGCCTCACACAGGGAAGGTGAGTGTTTTATTCCTTTTCAAAGAATTATACACTATTATGATGAGCTAAATAGTTTTGTACGGTGTAGTATGGCATCTTATTGATTTACTTGTTGTTTTTATAATAACAGTAAATTCTTTAAATCATGACTTGTTCGTCACTTATACTGCATGCTTTTGTATTGATAAAGCTAAATCAAAGTATGTACATTATTAACTTTTGAATCAATATCCCTTTCATTCACCTTAACTGTACCCATGCCGTTAGTTTCATGAGTTTTATACAAAGTCCACAGTTATTAAGGCTTTTTCCAGACCTTTAGTATCAAAGCCTTGATACTGACAGACCTACTGTATATGATGGACAGATCTGCCAACAATTTCAATGCAACATTTTTGACGCTGCAAAAACTGCAAATACAATTTATGCAGAGCTCATTATGGCTACATTCCAACAGTGCCTTTACACAGAATAGACTATCAAATATAAACTTCTGGAATTAAAGGACAGTGTTCTGGATGTATGAATATGTATCAATGTCACTGTGTGCTTTCACACTCATAATGGTTGTGTCTGGTGTGTATGTGTGGTACCAGTGTTGTGTGAAAGTCGTGCCCGGGCTTTGTGACCCCCTCTAGTGACTCGTGGCTGTTCTCTGCGCTGCCATGCTGTGCCCTGTGCTGCTTTGTGCCATTCTGCTCCTGCTGGCACCGCTGGAGAACACAGAGGCGCGCGCTCTGCACCCGTCCCCTGACGCTGTGCAGGTATGTAATGCGAGCAATGTAGAATAGACGATGGGCTGGGCGTTCGACGAGAAGTGAATCTTTGGCATAAAGCATGCCATCATCCTTAACCACATGAACTCTAGCTTCCCTATTCTGGTGCAAATATTTAGCCAAAATAGCAGACAAGCTTTCAACGTGGTGTCTGCTGTGAGTAGAGGGAAAAAAGGGGGCCTAGTATACAGGTCTATCCCCCAAAAAATAGAATATTGTGTAAAAAGCATTGCAGATGCCATAGAACCCAAAATCATAACTGACTGTGGAAACCTCCCACTGGACTTCAAGCAACTCTGACTTCAGAAAGTTTACATTTCTCTATTATAATTTATAAATCCTTGTTTTGAGTGGTCTCGTGTAATATTTTGAAATATGGACTTTTGGTATTCATAAGCTGTATGCCATAAAAATTCAAAATGTTAACAAAAAAGGTTTGGAATAATTCAATGAATGAGCATTCTATATAGAATATATGAAAGTTTCAAAAAAGATGTATGAAAGTTTCAAGAAAACTTACTTTTACATAATATTCAAATTTTTTGGGATAGACCTGTACATTCCTGAGGGACTCCAGTCAATCAAGTATGTAAGTAGGATTTTAAGTGGTTATACCACATGCATGATAGCCTACATAATTTCAACAGCCTGGTCTCATGACCTGTGTTGCATGTCAACACCACCTACTCCACCCCGTCCCCCAACCCCCTCACCGTGCCATCTAATCAAGTAGAAATGTCTTCATATAGTCTGTGAGACCTCCCCCCCCTCTGTCATCTAATCAGGTAGAAATGTCTTCAAATGGTATGAGCGAGGAATCAAAAAGGGCAGAATGGAGGAAGGATGCGGGAGAGACTGAGGATAAGAGAGGAGGAGTAATGAAATGTATCATTGATTGAATTAGCATGCTCCCAATGAGATTGTTCTGTATTGTGTGTGTGTGTGTGTGTGTGTGTGTGTGTGTGTGTGTGTGTGTGTGTGTGTGTGTGTGTGTGTGTGTGTGTGTGTGTGTGGGGGGGGGGGGGGGTTGTGTTTCTGTATGTTGACTGTGTTTCTGTAATTGTATGTGTGGCGGTGTGTTTGTTTTGTTTGACTGTTTCTGTATGTGTGGTTGTGTTTCTGTATGTTTTATTGTGTTTCGGTATGTGTGAGTAGTATTTCATTGTGTTTCTGTATGTGTGAGTGTGCCTGCATGTTTCTGTAAATGTGAGGTATGTGTGATTGTGTTTCTGTATGTACTGTATACATATGTGTGGTTGTGTTTCTGTATGATACTATGATTGTATATGAACTGTTCATGAACACAACGTTCATGTATGTATGTGTGGTTGTGTTCATGTGTGTGTTTGTCTATGGTTTTCCACTCTGTAGTTCATGGGTCAGTTCCTGGACCGCTACAATGACCTCCTGACCCTGGACGACCTGGAGAACATGCTGAGCAGCAGCAGCCAATCAGAGGAGCCCCCTCCGTCCACGTTCTCCACGGGGGCCGTCAAGGTAGCAGAGTACCCCAAGTGGGCCGACGTGCCCGCGCAGTCCGAGACCCCCTGGCTCCGCCTGCTGAAGGGGGCCCTGGCCAATCAGAAGCGGGCGGAACCGGAGAGGTTACGGAGGGGGTGGAACCGAGGATGCTTCGGGCTGAAACTGGACCGGATTGGCTCCATGAGCGGACTGGGCTGTTAGTGGACAGAATAGCAAAAGGAAGGAGGAGGACAAACAAAAAGCGAAGACTGCAGTGCCATCCTCCATAGCAGTGTTTCTCAAACTTTCATATTTCAAGGTCTCCCCTTAACTCTGACAGTGTACAAATGGAACCAAATGAACCTGTGAGGGTTCATTTGGTTCCATTTGTACACTGTCAGAGTTACAGACTTGTATGGGTCAATTTAGACCCCCTAAAGGAACCCACAGAATCCCTGGAAACCACTTTGAGAACCATTGCTTCATATGATATATGACAAGGAAACACAGATTCACACATTCACATACCCATAAGCACTATTAAGCACTTCTAAGAACCTGTAGTATGGCACGTCCTTGCAGTATCGCTTACATGGATTCATCTAGCGTAGGTAGCATAGATAAATCACTTTATGCCTGGTGTTCAACGGGACAGAGTTATCCCCCTACCCCCACCACCTCCATCTAAGTATCAACACAGAATCTTTTAAAGAATGTGGGATCTATGTTTACAACAAATTGTTATCACATTTGACCATCCGTTCGAGTTTGTCATGGTACATTTGCACTTTAAGTATTTCAGACTTTGTCTAGAACAGTGTTTAGGTGAATAAATGTTAACCGTGTAAAGGCCAGGGTTAGTGTGTAACTGTATGTGTAATGTATTTTGAGTGTTTGAATATGACATCTGTAATTCTAGTTTTTGGTTCTCTTCAATGTTGTTTTATATATACTTTATAAATAGATATACATATTCATAATTTGCATGAATAAATGCATTTGGCATTTGTGTTTAGTCTGGTTTGTCTCATGTAGAAATTTGGGGACTCGTACATGCATAGAATTTTATGTCATGAATTTGATTCCATTGCCATCCCCTTTCTCTGCACTCTTTTATGCCTAGCTAGCTCGGTAGGCTTACTGTTCATTACAATAGAAATGTCTTAAACAATAGGAACTCATTTCATCACAGCTGAGACTTTTCATCCATGTTATTGAGATGTTATTAAATCTACTGACTGCTGGAGGTGGTTATAAAGTCTGATCATTTGACAAATAATCAATGATGATCAAACCCCTACCTCTGCTTTCTAAATGGGTTTCTCTGAAGGCTGATTATGGGCAAATGGGATACCTGGGAGTAAATGTTTGAAAATGTTCAGGCCCTCGCCCAATAGTTACAAACAATACCAAAGCAAAGCCTATGGATTTAAACATGTTATATTATATATACAGGAAGAACCTGTCAGTTTGAGCAACACAGGGACTGTATCAATAACCATCAATTAATGACAAGAATGAGCATCACTGTTTTAGAGCATTACTAGTGGTGAACAGGAAATAAATAGAAGATTATGCAAGTTAAAAGATATATTGTGCTTGGTGAGAATTAGCAATGCTATTATCAGAAATCTTCGGTGCAGAGAGGATCTTGTTTTATTCTTGTTAGATTTTTCAGTAAGTACTCTTATTCACATTTACCCCAAACTCAGGTCTGTGTGAGGCGGAGGCCTGACATCTATAGTGAAAGGCATGGTACTGCACTGTCCATCTGCTATGGAATGCTTTTGGTGGCAAGTCACTATCACTATAGTGACCAGGAGACGAGGGAGGCAAAAACAAAGATAACATCGGAGAATGGACTCACTTCAAACTCAGTGAGGCAATGAGAGCTGCCGAGGATGGAGGATGGAGAGAGCTGGTCAGCAGATCATCTATGGTGCCTCAACAACCCTCTGGGGTTTACGGGATAGAAGAGAGACTACCACTATCGGTTCACCTGGCACCAAATCCAGCCATTGCAGTACCCAGTAGGTTTTAGATTTAGTTACCTTTAAGTAGGCATCAATGTTGTTTTCAACCAAGATAAACATAAAAAGAATAGAAATACATACAAATCTCAAGGTCCAGTACAATGGTTGCTGGATCAAAGTCTGAGGAAGAACCTGTGTTGCTAGAAACATCACTGTATCTTAACGGGAGCTACTTGGTGTGTGGATTCTTCTGCTCTGAGCTATGCACACTAGATGTCAGTATAAGCAATTGTATCATTGCTGAGTCCTCATTTAACCACCACAAGTAGGCCTACTTTCTAGAGTTTGTACTGGACTTCATCATCATGTAACAAGCAACAAGTGATTGGGCATTTAAAGGTTTCACAAATCAACAATGCTGAATCATATGATATTGTTCATGAACTTGGGTGCACTTTCAGAGATAAGATTGCCTCCAGATTGAGCACATTTTGCTGCAATAGTTCCAAGATTTTATAACAATAAGCAAATTCACACCAGTATTTCACAATTGCCCTTGCACTGAACTACAGGAAAGACATAATACAATCGTTCTAATCAATTGACAAATATTTGACTCAATGTCCTATCTCTTTCCATATGGAGTTTCAGCATAGTTCATATGACCTAGGAACACAGAATGTACAGAATTAATTTCAAGAGTTTAAGCCAGGTCATATACTGTACAGTAGTATACTGTTGGCCAAAGTGTTCACCAGACAGACAGACATCCAGCGTGATGAGTCTAATCTTAGCCTGACCTTTTCGTCCCCTCGGTGACCTTAAGCTGCAGGGCACAAGGCCAAGCCTGGTATGTTTAGCTATGTTCGGGGTATCCACAGAGCTGACCCCCTCTGATAAATATTTGTGCAGAGAGCATGCTTTGCAAGCATGCTGCAGAATGCATCTGTTGCATGTTATGCTTTGTTGAAACAGTATACCCATCGCTGTATGACATCTGCGTTAAGACCTGGTGGACATAGTATTTACATAGTACATCGTAAATACTTTTACGCCACTACATCTCTGAGGCTAATATAGTACTTTTACTCCACAACAATTATTTTAAAACTTGAGTTACTAGTTACAGTACTTTGCAGATTTAGATTATTATTACAAAATATGCATTAACCACTTCAATCCTATATAGTGTATTAGCTATTTGAAAATAGCAGATCTACATGCTCAAAACTTGTCTTGTATTTGAATATTTTATTATTTTTACATTGTGGTATTATTGCTTTTACTTAAGTAAAACATGTGAGAACTCCTTCCATCACTTCAGATGGCAACAGTAAGCTCTGTGCATAATGGCCTGTGAATTTGTGTTGAGCTGTTGGTGACAAGATGCCACGCTGTGGAATAATGTTTCAATAATTGAGAGGTGGGACCTGCAGCGTGTGAGGCTGGCTGTCCCTAAGGATGTAACTAGGGAGATACTTCCAATATGGTTCATTATGAATGGCACTCTAAATGATACCCTCATTATAACCAAAACCAGCATGTTGTGTCATCCCCTGAAACAAAATGCAGAGGTCCAGGTTTTATCACATTCTATGAACAATCAAATAATTCAGTTTACAGATTTTTAGATTTGTATCTTGCCTTTACCAGTTATTTCCTTAATAAGCTTATTTCTGGTATGCATTATGGCGAGGGCCGCTCTCCATTCCGACATGCTGCCATTCCGACCTTGACTTCTAATTGTCTGAGTGGCGGCACTTCCATAGAGTTTAGGGTTAGGGTCAGGGTTAGGTATAGGGTTAGTGTCGGAATGTGGGGATGTCGGAATGGGGGGTAACGTTCAATAATTTGTCACCAAACACTATGTCTTAACTATGCCTTAGTCTTTTTATAATTAAAGGGGAGAACCACCCATTTTCAACATTGAACTATGTGACACTAGTACTAGGTGTACTTTGCAAGCCAAAACCCCAAAACAATCCTCCTATTCTAGGCAAGTGGGGGGAGTTTTTTTCTTATTCCCACATAACAACTCAAAGGTATATTAATGACATATAGGCCTATAGTTCAATGTTGAAAATGGGTGGTTCTCCCCTTTAACAATCTAATTTAGTAATAAAAGTCGATAGATAAGACAATGTTGTACAATATTCAGTGAAAGAGTGTAGGGGTTGTGGGAGTAGAGACAGGATGGATCAAAGCAGTTCAGACGAGAGAGAGGGGCATCTAAGTTAGTAAGGGTCATGGTCTTTGAACAAAATGTCAGCCTCTTCAGGACCGCGATTTGATCCGTCTCTCTGTGACTGTCTATATAGTGAGAAGGTCATCTAGGGACCCTGTGTGTTACCCCAAATACCCCCATGACTTACATGTCTGTGTCCTCATCTCGACCTTATACTTAAAGGGCCACTTCACCTCTGGTACAACCAGATCTTATGTTATTGTTGTTTGGGACACAATCAACACAATCCTGTGTTATTCTTTGTGTTCAATCTGTGTTTTGAGATATTTTAGTATTAGTACACAGCTGTGCTAGTGATGCGTTTTGCACCATATGATGCAGCATGATGATGCAAAATGCATCATATGATGCAAAATGCATCACTAGCACAGCTGAAATACTAAAATATCTCAAAACACAGATTGAATACAAAAAATAACTCAGGATTGTGTTGATTGTGTCCCAAACAACAATACAATAAGATCTAGTTGTCCCAGAGGCGAAGTGGCCCTTTAAGAAGCATCAGCACACTCTGGTAAATGTGGGTGAAATTGTTGTGCATGTCGAGAGCCAGCCACAGTGCAGAGGCCAGGGGCAGTAGGCTACTGTAAATGTTTGGAGTGTGCACAGAGCTCTGTGAGAACCAGTGTTATGATGATGACTGTCTGTGTTTCGTTGCAATAAAAGTCACAGTGAAGTCAGGCCACTGTGAAGACACCGGGATTAGTCCCATTAATTGTCACCTGAAGGAAATGCTTGCAAACTTTGTACTCATATAAAGACATACTGTAGGCCTATGCAATAGGCCTAATTTGTTCTCAAATGAACTTCTAGAAGTGTGTGTGTGTGTGTGTGTGTGTGTGTGTGTGTGTGTGTGTGTGTGTGTTGGCTGACGACCTTGACATTCAAAGGGGGCGGGGTCGTGGGGGGCGTGGCATCACCGCCGTCAGTCATATAAACACCGGAATCTCCCTGTTCGTTCCACTCACACCCGGAGTCGCAAGACAGACAGACCTATCTCACAAACGGTAATTAATTAATTGCTTAAATCAATGGCTTGCATTTTGAAAGAACACAACCTGATGATTTGGGTTTGGTTAAACACAGAGACATTGTAAAAGATCTGGGAAGCTTTTGAAATCAATTTCACAGACAATCTAATTAAACTCTTAATTCAAAGTTGCAGAAGTAGCTCGCTAGTGATTTACTTTACTGTCAAGTGACTTGTTGCAAAGACAAAATATACATTTGTACAACTTTGCCTATTATTAGGCCTAATTGGAAACAGTTGCAGTTATTCCCCCAACAAACTTTTTGTGTTGTTTATCTTTAGAAATCCATTTGATTGGCTTTTGGCCACTTTTTGTCTTGTGTGTCTTTTTAGCTAAGCTAGCTACTGTGTTCTTAACAAGTCACAATCTGTAGACTCATAAATGGTGCTTAATATTTTCTTAATGATTATTTATCTCACTCTTCACTCCCTTCTCCTGTGACCTTTTCACTTTTTCAGAGGACTAGACCAACCCAGGCAACATGGTTAAAGTCGGTATCAATGGGTAAGAGCATTTAAAACTACACATTTCTAACACTAGTCTAGTTCAAACCACAGCAAGTTGATGGCCACACCACTTTCTTGTTTCTTTTTCTTTTGCTAGTTGTTTTCATCGCTCTGACCTTTGGACACTGCACTATTAGGTTGTGTTAGTAGTTTTTTTTTTTTTTTTTTTTTTTAGTATTTCTGCTTGTGTTTGACTGTTATGGTCACTTTGATTTGGGCTCTGTATTATATTGATAGTCGTGCTTTAAGACACTTTATGTATATATATTATTCGTTCCCTTTCCTGTTGTACCTTGCTCTTACTGTACTCTGTTCTTGTTTTTTCTTTTTATCTTTTTCATACTTCTCTGTAACTTTGTAAATAACCTTATACTGCTGTGCTGCCTCTGGGCAACACAGTTCCCCCCTTGGGATAATAAAGCTATCTATCTATCTACCACTGTCCTCTGGCCTGGGCTGCATTGTGGTGAATTGGATCAATATTGCACCTGTTGAACCAAAGAAAGATGTGATTGTGTACCCTGGATTTGCTGCTAGGGCTACTTTAACCTCTTGCTTGTATCATGGGTTAATGTTTGCTTGGCTTTAAAGCTTGATTTATTTATACACCGTTGGTATGTAGCAGCAATGGCTCCCTCCCTGTCTAGATAATGGCTTAGCTCAGACATTTCCTGGCCACGAGTCCACTCTAGTGGGTACAAGTGCTTTATCTTTAGCTAAGTAACCTTTTGATGAAGGTTTTAAGGCCTTCAGCTCACTGTGTGAGACTGCAGGTCTCCTGCATGTCAGATCTGAATGAAGTAATACTTCAATCTGTCCTTAGGTTGTTTTGCATGAGCAGGTACATGCATACACAAACCCAGGGACAGTTACCTAGCTAACTGCTAATTTGTTTTTCTTGCTGATCTTTGAACTTTGGGCCCTCACTGATAGTCCTGTGGATAGTTATTTTGGTGTTACTTAATAGGGGCATTGTTTTTCCTTTCTTCTTGCAAGTGGAAGCATGTTAGAGCTGAACTTGAAAATACACATGATATCGCCCTGATTGTATGAACAACTTTATTGCACACATGACCCTGAGTGTCTGACCATTATTGAGGTAATATGATCCTTGTAATCTCTTATCTGTGCCCACCTCCCCCAATTCCTTGTCCCCTTCCTCTGTCCTCCTATGAGGACACTGTATCTCTTAACAGGGGCTTTGGCTCGCAGTTAAATAGTAACTCTCGCCAAACTGATCAAACAGTTGGCTGCCGTCACAGGCAGGATTACCACATTAGATGTTCACGCAGACTTTAGCCCCACAGAGATGTGCTTGTTCCCTCTGAAACATGGACACACATGCACACACCTCCGTCCTGTGCCACTCCCCCTGGACCCTGCTCCTTCTTTGTATGTGCTTTCAGGTCACCTTGGGAGTTTTGTTTCCTGTATAAAGATATTGGGCTTTGCAGTCTAATGTAAAGTTTAAGAGACCTTAGACTTTACAGTAGTCACTGGTCCGGTTTCAGTTTCAAAGTTTGATCTTTCAATGCTGTCTGTATCTTAAGATTAAATTCAGATGTGTGTGTTGCTACTCGGTATTCTTGACATCTGGGGAAAATGTATTTGACAGCAGAAATGTGCATTTATTAGCATGAAATGCTGGAGTAGCAGCATGAGAAACAAAACATGTCTGAATGCACTTGACAGAAGTTTACAAGTGCCTCAGTGAAAAGTGTGCTGTTGCATTACCATCTAGTGGGCAGAATAAGGAACAACATGTTAACTGCGTTCCCTTTTTCCCCACACAGATTCGGCCGTATTGGTCGTCTGGTGACCCGCGCTGGATTCCAGACCAAGAAGGTTGAGATTGTGGCCATTAACGACCCCTTCATCGACCTGGAATACATGGTGAGTCAACCAGTGTTAATGATACAGTTGAGATTTTTGTTTACACTTGACAAATAGTTCTACCTGAACTACAACGTCTTTCACAAGACCATCCTATTTTTATTGTGTTCTACGGCCCTCTTCCACAATGACTTGAGATGTGTACCTTATTGCAAAATGAATTCCGATCGTGTCTTTTGGAAGGTTGTGTAAGACTTGAGATAAGATGGAACACTGAAGACCATGTGGCCTTTCTGCGATATACCTGACTTATCTTTTACACTGACTGTGAATGTGTATTGTAACCATAATCCATAACACAGAAGCCTGCATGACATTAATCTATATTTGACTGGTGACTGTAGTTTTTAAAGTTTCTCTATTGGAAATTTGAGAATGTTCTTCACATTCATTTTACAACGGAATTTTATATTGTATAAGCAAAGAATATCTTTGCATCCACAACCAGTTCAGAAGCAGGTGTGTTGGACAGTGACAATGAAGCAATCATGAACAGAAATCCCACACTCTGCTCTTGCTAGTTTTATTCAAATTGACATGACGTTTCTGGACCAAGAGTGTCTTAAAACAATTATAACCACACATTGCATACCTTCCTTGTCTTTCTCACCCACAGGTCTACATGTTCAAATATGACTCTACCCACGGCCGTTACCCTGGTGAGGTCAAGGCTGAGGGAGACAAACTGGTCATTGACGGACACAAAATCACAGTCTTCCACGAGTATGTTCACCCGCCTTGCTTTTAGTTAACATGCTTTGAATGTGGATTACTTGGTATTTGGTATATCACTACTCAAACGGAGGCATGCTGCTACTGCACCAAGGTTGCTTTGAATTCAGCTTGTATTTTCATTGCACATACTGAAGTTGCAATCTGGCTCTAAATCCTGCCTTCTACTTATATCAGGAGGGACCCTGCCAACATCAAATGGGGTGATGCTGGTGCCACGTACGTGGTTGAGTCCACTGGTGTGTTCACCACCATTGAGAAGGCCTCTGTAAGTAGTTCCTCGTTTGTTTGGTTTATCTATGCCATGTGTTGCACTTGACATTGTTTAAGACCAGAATTGGAAGAACACAATTAACCATATTTGAGTATTGCTAATCTCCTGATGTTTCTCTATTGTTTCCTCATTCTCAAGACTCACTTGAAGGGTGGTGCCAAGCGTGTCATCATCTCAGCTCCCAGTGCTGACGCCCCCATGTTCGTCATGGGTGTCAACCACGAGAAGTATGACAACTCCCTCGCTGTGGTCAGGTGAGAGGCTTGAAAGAGAACACGCATCCACACAGGAAATTCACATTTCACACATTCTTGTTTTAAATGTTTAAATAAAATGCTACTTGATATCAGTGTTCTGTAATCTGTACCATTTCATTGACAAAAAGCCATGCACCTCTGAGTAAGGGTATCTGCTACAACATTGTATCTTTCTTTGTCCACAGCAACGCTTCCTGCACAACAAACTGCCTGGCACCCCTCGCCAAGGTCATCAATGACAACTTCACCATCATTGAGGGTCTGATGGTAAGGATTAAAATGTGCACATGCCACCACCTATCAGTGAGGCAGTAAGCGGACCCTAAACCAAATGGACATGCAGCCTAAACACACCTAGCATTACAAAGCAGACATATAATAAATAAATAAAAACGTTATTTGTATAGCACCTTTCATGACATGAAATGCAGCTCAAAGTGCTTTACAGAGCATATACCAATGTGAATCTCATTCAACCATGAATCTCTACTTGATGCTCTTTTGCTGTGAACCACAAGACACAAAGTCAGTCCATTCAGCCTCTTGGTACATTATCTGTTTACGGTTATGTGGCAAAATATTCCACTCTGTATGACCGACATGTCACACTAAGAAGCATAAATTAGGCTTCAACCAGTCACTCGTACAGATCTTTCCCTTTCCTGTGTCTCTCCTTCTACATTGCATGGTAAGTAAGAAATGCCTTAAATCAATCTTTGACTCCTCCTTCCTCATTTCAGAGCACAGTCCATGCCATCACTGCCACCCAGAAGACCGTGGATGGTCCCTCTGGTAAGCTGTGGAGGGATGGCCGTGGCGCTTCCCAGAACATCATCCCCGCCTCCACCGGCGCAGCCAAGGCTGTGGGCAAGGTCATCCCTGAGCTTAATGGGTCAGTACTCTGTACCGAATGACATGTACCAGTAATGTCTAGACATGCCTTGCACTACACTACCCATTGCTAACTGTAGTTTATAATCATATCTTGTGAAAATACACGCAATGGAATTAAAGCATACTGTGAAATGAATTATGGGTTTGATGGAACACATTTAATACACAAACATAATGTTTTATATTAAAGGAATAACTTGGCATACTGTAGGCCAATATCTAACAAGATGTCCCATCTCACATTTTCCAGCAAGCTGACCGGCATGGCCTTCCGTGTCCCCACCCCCAACGTCTCTGTGGTTGACCTGACTGTCCGTCTGGAGAAGCCTGTGAGTTGCAGTCCCTTGACACTTGCTAACTATTATACATTTATAGATGCTGGCAAAGTTTCATTAGCATTTTAGCAAACAATGGAGTACCTTACATTAGGAAACAAAGCATAAAAACATACATTCAAGGGGGGAAAGTACAAAGGTGTAAAGTGCATCTATTTAGTTTAGCAGCATTTTTAAGGGCAATACAGATTTGTAAATTAACTTATGCATAAAGTGTAATATTGCTTTCAAGTAATACAAGATGCGCTGTCAAATGCACTACTAGACTACATGGTCACAGGTTTGATGGTCGAGTAACTTTTATTAGATGGCTGTTCTATGGGTTTGAGAATCGATTAATGTCAGATCAAAATGAATCATTGCCTTTTTTCGGCAGGCCAAATATGAGGACATCAAGAAGGTGGTGAAGGCTGCTGCTGAGGGACCCATGAAGGGATTTTTGGGATACACAGACCACCAGGTACATTCTTGATCCACACTTTGCAACAAGTCGTTGTTTTGGTGCTTCTGTCTGCTTTTAATAAATGATTACACTTAACGATAATTATGCTAGTACACTTATTTTGGTGCTGTGGCCCTCATCCATGACTTTGGCTGATATTTAATCCCTAACCGACTTCAGTCAAAGCATCGTAAAATTGCTGAAATTACCAAATTACAAATCCTGTGAGTACAGGCTTAAATGTTTGCTAACTCTTCCTTCTCATTCCAGGTGGTGTCCACAGACTTCAATGGTGACAGTCATTCTTCTATCTTTGATGCCCACGCTGGTATTGCCCTCAACGACCACTTTGTCAAGTTGGTCTCATGGTATGGCCCTCGCAAACAAAATCATGATTTCTACACTTATTCTCAATTTCTTGGATGCATTTCATCAAATTCTAACTTCAATCCACAAACTAGAGCAGTCCCTAAAATGGTTAAATGTCTCGACAACCAAACTTGTGCATAATGTGTCAAAAGACAGCAAGTCGGTCGATCATTACAACATGGCACAATGTTTACACTCAGGTTTAATAACACCAAAGTGTTATGTCTCTATATTGAAATGGCCCAAAGTGACAGTCTGGTGATCTTGCTTGCTTAGAGGCACAGAACATAACCATCCTTTTCCTACCCATGTTGTATGTTCTGTTTTGTGCATCCAGAGGGAGAGGGTACTGTAAGACTTGACATTTTCTAGATGTCCAGAGTAGACTGAAAGCGTGCCATCCTTTAGTGAAGACTGATGTTTAGAGATGAGCTTTAGAAATTAGCCTTAGGCTGATGGCAGACTGACAGAGATGCACTTGACTTTGCAATGTTTTAATAGTTTCTTTTCTTTGCTCCTCTCAGGTATGACAATGAGTGGGGCTACAGCAACCGCGTCTGTGACCTGATGGCCCACATGGCTACCAAGGAGTAAAATAACTGGCCAATGAACATGACATCACCTACATTCTCCTGATTCTGGAGTTATTCACATACAATGAAGAAGTTGTATTCTCTATAACTCTGCCCGATTCCACTGCCCGATGGTTGTCCCCCATTACATGCCTGAGGAAGGTCCCACACATCACAAACGAAACCTGGCTTTAAATTGATGACCAATATATTTTTTGTATTATAAGAGTCCCTGTTCTGTTCTTGTGTGAGATGTAAGGAAGGTGTGTGAAGGTCTGTCCTGTGTGTGGTGCTGAAAAGTGCTGCATTCAGGAATGGAATAAAGTCCTGTTTGTGAGATAACATGTCCTCATCTGTCTTTTTTTTTGGGAGGGGGGGCTACATTAGACTGTAGGTAGATAGATGGTCTTTAGGAGGAGATGACTCATAGTTTCTCAACACTTTATCAGTAAATGCCAGCTCTGAGTTATAGATCATTAGACATGGAATTAGACCTTAAACTGAATGTTATAACATATAACTAAACGTGTCCTACTGATTTCTAATCTTTATATAGATCATTGAGACAGTGAATTATGTTTTGTCAAATAAGCATACTGTCAGTTGAACTATAAATCAACAAACGAAAAAACATCGCATGGATGCAACTGGGACGTATCCTCAGTGATTTTACCCCAACCTCGTCGGGGTTTCGGGTCTCGCAAAACATATCCCTCACTTGGGTGACCCAGCTGGGGTTGATCTAGTCCCGACTTGAGTCCCAGTAGCTACCCACGATCAGTCCCATTAGGGAAAGACAGGACAGGAACTTCACTCCGCTGCTCCGGAACTACTCTGCTGAGACTGGGAGAGGAAATCTGGCGCACTGAAGGACTAGGCTCTGTGGATTGACTCCTGTCTGGTCCACTCCTGCTCTCACCAGATCCAGGACCTGTGCGTTGCACCAGACTCAAGCCCCAGACATTTCACTCCGAAGTGGTGGATTAAATTAAGGCAATGCAAGGTCTAGACCAGGGGTGCCCACACTTTTTTGACGTCAGATCTACTTTTAAAATGACTAGCTCAACATGATCTACCCATCCAAAATGTTTTAGCTGAGGGCCTGAGGGGGGCTTTGGAATAGCAGCACTGGTGTTACATTTTAGACAAACACACTTACTGTAAGGGGGAAATAAATGGGAAATACTGGGGGAAATGTCTTCATCCCATTCTGTATGGAAGTGCTAGGTTTTGGGGTTCTTTGTAATGCTACTGACTCTTGAACAAAGTTTTGCATTGGAGGTTTGGCTTCATTAGAAGCCATGAAGGGAGCTGGCAGGCCCTTCTTGATGTCATATTGACATATTCTTTTTATATTTTAATTATATATTTTTAGAGGCATGTCATGTGGTCTACCTGCACACCGTTGGTGATCTACTGGTAGATCACGATCTACCTTTTGGGCACCCCTGGTCTAGACCAGTGGACTTCCTCAAAGATACTACCTGGGGGCTGCTAAATCTTTGTGCTTGGGTAAAGCACAACACATGAATTCACACTGAGCTGAGTGTTGTCAAACAGGTCTATGAAATTGTTTAGTCTCATTGAAAGCCTCATTATGAAGTTGCATGCATGTGTACTAGGTTAAAATTAAAGCTAATTTTCATGGTTGAAATCCACCAAATCCTGATAGGTAGCCTACTGAATGGTCTTTATTAACAGTGTTATTGTTCTATCCCAACTTGATGCCTGTAGGCTACTGTCACTTTAAGACTTACTTCACTGCTGTTGAAAGTTTGACCTGGCAGCTGCACCTTGCTCAGACTGGGAAGCAGGCTACATTTCAATATAAGCCATAAGGTCGGATAAGAGCATGCTTGATTCACTGAGAGGAGGTTTGCTTTGTTTTCTCCGTCATAGTTTGTATTTTGTTTTGTGCCGTTTGCGGATTTCTCCAAAAAACCCGCTCTATTCCCATTGAAATGCATTAGCAGAATCCGCTTATCAGCTGCCTGTGCCCGTAGTACAAGTATGGAATTCAACATTTACTTGTGTAAAAGTACAAAAGTATTGCAAAATGTAGGCTACTAAGTAGGCTACCAAACGTAGAAAGTATGCCTACTCATACAGCGCCACCAGTCCAAAGCCAGTTGGTAAAAAGAGCAACTGAAGAATTGAGGATTTACTGTGTAGATTAGGCCATATTTGATAAATAAAGAAATCTCAAATGAGGGTCTGTGGCATGCATATCAAACAGATATCATATAAGATATTATAATTTCATTTATAATTTCAAGCTATAACTTTAAGTGAAAAAGGCTGAGCAAAACTGTATGTTTAAGCCTATAGGGTCATCTGGGAGTGGGGACACCCCAAAATAATTTGGGGACCCCAAGTTTGGGATATCCACTGCTCTAGGCTTCTGCTAGCAGCACTGATGAATTAAATGCATGTTAGAATATCATTGTGTTCCTGCAGTACTAAAACTCAATCTATCTGGTCCAGAGCTACACTCAATCCAGCCATTTCACAAAATCTAATTCTTTAATCTTTGAGTAGACAAAAATAAGCATTAAAAGTAAGATACATAAAACGTCATATTTGTTGTAACAGAATAAGTACCTACTTTTTCCTATGCAACCTTCTAATAAAATCGTCAATCAATCAATCAGATCATTTTCTTTTCTTTGTCCTAAAGGAAAATGAATTCAATTAAATCAATGCCAAGATGGATAAACGCTTATTAGTTATTATTACTAATAAAAAGCCCCCATGTATTCTTCTTTACAGGAGACTAGTGTGATCAACACATTAACACACTTGTTAGAAATGTTTAGTTACTCCATTGCGCCCTCTACAGGTCCCGTCAATGAAAAATTTCTATTGACAAGATCTGTAGAGGGCGCAGTGGAGTAACTAAAACATATTTTTCCAGCCGGTGGATTATTTATTTTTTTGTGAAAAAAATGTATTTTAGACGTGAGGTAAGGGCTTAGAATGTTCCCACTATCGAAATTAGGCTTTCAACTCCATAAAACCGTTTTTGTTTTGGTGAGTAGCGAAAGTGTATTTTTTCTTTTTACTAAAAACGAGAGGCTGTGGCCGCTGCAGAGTGCAGACATACAGTCTTGGGACCACTGACGTATTACCCATGATGCTCTCTGCTGCACTGGTCAAAAATGTTGCATTTCTGAGGCGATATCTTGTTGTACAAGTGTAGGCTACATAATTATGTTTTATTCTACACCTGTATATTTAAAAGAAACCATTCTGCTGTTATTTATTACGATACAATCTTTTTTGACAACCGTGACTGTGATGTATGTTCACTATGCTCGTACCCATGAACTGTCAAAATATCGTTAAAAAGGGCTTCTGCTTTGTTTGGCACAGAGAGGGTGGTGAATAACTACTCTCTTTGCGGAATCGACATCAAGAGATTTCGGAAGCATAATTTTTGAACCTCGGGATTGCTAGTGATCGCTTATCCTGGCGTCCCAACATGAAGTTGTCGAATATTAAATATATAGTTTATATCTGCTGAAAAAATGATCATATTTTAGCTTATAAATTATTAGTATTCTGTCCGTATGGCATCTGAATCTCAAAGCGCTCTATCCTTTAAGGACATTCCGAAATTAACTAATTAATTAATTTGTCCCATGGAGTCTGAGAACAACTAAGAACAGCTGATCACATCATCACAATCACTAACTAATGTCCCTCCACTCCAGACTAGATGTCCCTCCACTCCAGACTAGATGTTTAAATCTATCAGGAGTCGTCCATTTGCCTAGTCATTATTTTGCTACTACACTTTATATATTGTTTTGTTTTTATTTTCAACTTTGTAAGGGGCCTCTATTCTATTTATTAGATAACTACTATAATAATATTTATAGAGATATTATCTTCTATGTTTTACATATAATGTTTTTTTTTTATTTTCAACGATGTAAGGGGGCTCCTATTTAATAGGAACCTACTTGATAAATACTAAAAGAGTTGGAATTCCTAATGGCTAAAGAACTCTCTAATTGTGTTAATTATCAAACTACATATCGTTGTAACGGTGATGCATACCTATGTCTACTCTACACACAATTTTTTGGACACTAATACTACGCACACAAGTAAAACTTAATAACTGTAGAAAAGAGATTATCTGAGATATAACATTATCTACTGGGAATCTAGTTTATAATTAGATAGACCGAAGTGCATGCTGGTTATGCTAAACAGTACTGCTTCTCCTCCAATCAAAGTGCACCGTTTGGGACGGGAGGGGACAACGTTGTCAATATTGTCAGCACAGTGACTATATCTTATTTTACCAGCAGATGGCAATCCAGAATAGAGTAGGAAACAACTAATAACCACTATGTAAAATGTGAAATAATTAAATGGCATCCATGATAGACCACTGGAAAAAATGATAATAACATTTTAATAGGCCTATTAATGTCAAATATGCTTAAACAGGAAAAATAACAACGAAACCTTTTACGACGAAATGTTTTTACAACATTCTTTCGATAACCATGACTGGAGATGTATGTTCACTATGGTGCTATAGTGAGGAACTGTAAGCATATGTTTAAAAAGGGCTTCTGCTTTGTTTGGCACAGAGCGGGTAGTGAATAACTGTCCTCTTTGCGGAATCAACATCAAGAGATTTCGGAAGCATAATTTTTGAACCTCGGGAATGCTAATGATCGCTGATCTTGGCGTCCCATAAAGACTGTTAAAAACTATAACTTGGATAAAGATATCATTACATAAATCCACGTGTGTTAAATTCCTTGTGGAAAAAAAGCTTAAGAGGGCTGTAAGGAATGAAACATTATCTTGAGGGTCCTCCAAAAATAGACCCTCACTCTCTGGTCTGCATTCTGCAATAGAGTGCTATAGTCCTTGAAAATAAATTATGTTTAGGGAACCACACTGATCTAAGATCATGATTGGCACAGGGAAGAAGAGGCATAAACTATTTAGTTTTGCCTTTAATGGTCAATAAGCTAAGCTTTACAATGCAAAGGTAACAACCACCTACCATCATTTAATTTAACATTCTTAGAGGGCTTCTATTTATTAGAAACCTACTAGATAAATACTAAAAGAGTAAAATTCCTACCTACGAGAGACCTCTCTAGCCATCTCAATTATCAAACTATTGATCTTACTAACGGTTTTGCGTGACATACACAATGTGTTTAGACACTAAAACTACGCACACAAGTACAACATAACTGTAGAAGAAACCATTAGATAAAAAAATATATATAATACTACTGGGAATCTATTTAATAATAAGAAAGATCAAAGTGAATGCTGTTTATGCTAAATAGTAGGCAGACTGCTTCTCTTCCAATCAAAGTGCACGGGACAGCACACTGACTTATTTTAACAGCAGATGGCAATCCAGAGCAGAGTAGGAAACAGTACAGAAATGATTAACACTTGAGCAACTAGCTTGCTTTATTCCTATGAGATAACCACAAAATCAAACGTGAAATAATTGAATAGCCTTCATAGACCACTGACTAATTATTTTTCATGCATTTTCTTATGCCTAAATGTAGCCTACCAATTCTTTTACATGAAAAACATAAAAAAATTAACATTTTACACTTTGACTGAGTTCATAGAATTTAGCAAAACTGTAATCACAATATTCCATGGCAGAGACCGAAGGGGAGCTTGTGGCATCTGGGAAAAAACAAAAAACAGATCTGAAACAGAAGAAATAGAACCAGAATACTATATGGCATTCCAACTGCGTTACTGACAGGGTTCTTGAGCCTTGACTCTGTTATTCCTTCTGTTCTGCTTGAAATTGTGTAGCCTGCCATTAGCCAGCCCGATAACATAGAGTATGTGTTATGACCCTTGAAAGAACTGCAGGCTCAGCATGAATATTTGATGTAACACTTAAGTGGTTACATCCAGTGATCGAGTTATACCCACAGAGCTATGGGAGCCCTATTCTGGCGGCGCCGAAGGGCGGCGGCGAAAAAAAATCGGGTAATTGCGGATATAAAGTCGCCTAAAACGGGTATTTCCTATATTAAATCATATTTTTCCTTTCACAATATTAATTCGGGCTTCACATTGGCTATGTTGACAACTCCAGGCAGTCTTTTCTGTTCATATTAACTCACCATTATTGCTCAGCCTCCAGTTCCCAATTCCTCCATCTGATGATCTGAGCTCTGAGCCATCCAGCCAAAAGTTCCCGTTCTGGTAGCATAAAGTCGGCTAAAATGGGTATTTTTCTTTCTCAAAACAAGGCGGGTCTGGTTCATATTTATTTACTAAAAAAAACAATGTCACGGGCACAGGCTACAGTCTTGCTCACAAGACAGCGTTGTTTGGTTGTTTGTTGCTGTCCGAGTGTCCGCCTTCCTTTGCCGTCCGGGCCGTGGCTAGAACAGACACTCGACGCAGTGGTTCCTAGCTTATGGGGAAAGAAAGCCTGGTAGGCGAGGTTAGGGGAAAGGTAGGAAGTAGGAACCATTGCAGCGAGTGTGTTATAACTCGGATGGTAAAGGAAGACTCACACCCCACATTAAATGCGCCTGATTTATAATAATAAAATTAATAGTAGGATTAAACGGTGTGATGTCATTGTTTAGTCTTACTGTCTAACATGTTTATTTAGTATATCTAGTTAACATAAATAATATAAATTCTTCCAATGGAACATAAAAAAAAAGAAAACGAAAAAAAAAAAAAAAAAAAAAATACACACTTAGAAAAAAAGAGACCCCAAAGGGGGTTGTTGACTATGGGGTCCCAGACTTTAACTATGGGAGCTAAGCCCCTACTGGCTCCCACATAACTCGAACTCTGGTTACATCATACATGCTGCTTTGTGTCTCTGGACATTGGGCTAGTGTGGCCTCCCTGCCTGCCTTCGACTTTGGGAGCTATGGACTATTATGGAACTATTAGCTGCACTATCGAATGGCTTGCCCTGCTGAGCCTGCTCACATAGCAGCACAATAACCATTAAGACTCCCTAATCGGGAGATAATCGACTATCAGGTCGCATGTATACATGCGGCCTCATGGTGGCGCTAGAACAGGGGCATGTGAGAAATCAGGGGCAAAGTTTGGCATGGATTGGGGCAACGGTACCGGAGATAAGAGTAGGGCCAAAAGTGTGACGTGATGTGACGTGACGGACAGACTGACGGACGGACGGACGGACGGACGGACGGACGGACGGAGGGACTGACAGACAGCCGGTGGAGGTTTTCATTGTAACTTGCGACCTAACGGTCGCAATTAATACATTAAAATGTGACCGAATGATGCTTTGATCAACTACGATAACTGCAGTTGTCTCCTGTTCGATTACCGGTATGCCGCATAACAAAATACAAAGAGCTGAAATATTCATAAATCATACCCATGTGAAGTGAGCGGTGCTGCTGCTGCTGATAGACCCACATGACGTCACAGGGGGGTCAAAAACTGATTACATAATACCACAGGAAAACCTTTGGAAAACTTACATCATCATTATAAAGCCACGTATTGGAGCGGTTAGCACTGCTCAAAAATAACCAGAATAGTCTGTGAGCTGGGTTGCAGAAATTGCACAATTCCACACCATAGAATGGGGGGATTCATAGTAGATCTGTTGGAGAGAAAAGGATAAATCAATGTCATACTTCACTCCTAAGGTTATACCAGTGCTGTGTTCTACCTGTCACGGGGGTATACAGAGTATGCTGTGAAGACATTTGTTTGAAAAAGCGTATGCCCTCGTGAACCTTTCAAAGTAACGTATTTGATAGGCATTATGCACTGGCGTATGCCCTGGCCACATGAATAGCCGCGGATCATAGATTATAGTATGCCCTAAAAAAAGTCTAGAACACACCACTGGGTTATACCACTTAAACCCTACGGTATGTTGACGGGTCCCCCATAGGGGTATATACTTGTCCCCCTCTTTTTTCCCCTTCATAGTTCATACACAAAATCTCGATCTGGTACTTTTGCAGAACATTATGACATGTGTATATACTGTATACACACACACACACACACACACACACACACACACACACACGCATGCAAGTGTGCGTGTGTGTCAATACAAAATATACTTGTTGTATATTGCCTTGTGTTGCTCCGAGTTCCACTTCATATTCTGTCTTGCAAGCTGTTTTTTTCTCTTTACCTTTTGGATATTTGATTATGGTCTACTCCTTCTGCTTTGTTTGCCAATAAATTAAATGCATTTGAATCTGCTCTGCCTCTAGTTGTCTGCACTACAGTGCACTTGGATCCAACTCCTATGATGCACACTTGATAATGGCCTCTCCCTGTTTAATTATAAATGATGATAGTTAAATGTTGTTGCTATACAAACACATTTAACCACATGAAACCTACTGACCCTATTCTGGGGCAAACGTTGGGTGAAAATTGCCCATCTACAGATGGACCTGTAGAGTAGCTAATTTCTGCAAAGATATTTGGTGTAGAGTGGGAAAAAAAGAATAGAGAACTAGTAGAGGCTACTTATGTAGGGTTTAAATTTAAGTATTCATGGGATAAGCAAATAATCTGTAAGAGATGACATTTTGAAGGTAACCCAATTATTTCTGTGTCTAGAAGAGTGAATGGACACAAGCTACCTGGAACCTTCTGGACTTGGCGATGCTGCTGGCAACTCCCAGTTCCAGTTCCACCATCTGCTCTGCCCTGGGCCTGGGCCATGGCCATGTTATCACTGTCCAGGTCCCATTGAGATGTTGTGCACCAGACAAGAGGCTGTTTGGATGAGAGTGGGCAGAGAGGGGTATAAGGTGCATAAGGCGCTCTCTTGAACTTGACAGAACATCATTCCACCTCTCTCTTTGTCCTATTTTTCTTGTATGGCAAACTACCATCTCACATAGTTATTGCAGGATCACAGGAATACGGTCTGCGCACAATGTTTCTTTCCATCGCACTCCTTCTGTAATATGCTATTATGCCTTGTTAGTAACATTAGTATATGGGAGTTGAAGCTTATTATTCTATTGTTACACTTAAATGATGCTGAATAAGCGCATGATACATGTCTTAGATGTAAAAGGTGATGTCTCTAATCTGGTGTTGTTTGCATTTCTGCCTGGGATCTTTTAAGACAAAAAAGATAGTGAAGCTGCAAGAAGACAAGCATTAAATGATGACGTTATAAGGAAAGTGTATTTGTCTGTCATGAAAACAGTTGTCAGGCCAAACATTTGTCATTGCTCTTGCTGTCAAATGTCCCTCACATGCCAAGTTCCAGGCTTGCATGGTAGTACGTTTCAACCCCTGGCCCTGATAGAAAATGTGAGTGAGGAAATTGAATCTCCTACACTTGAGCAAGGCACTTGGCTGTGTTAAGTGAAGAATATGGAGACGTTATTTACACTCTCATCATAGTACGCGAATGAAAATAAAAGCTCTCATAGTGACAGTTAGTTTGCAGTGTACTGCTCAGTGCTCAGTCAACTTCCCATGGATTCTCTCTCGCACGCTCTAGGTCTTTCTCATTTTTGGAGACAGATGCCACCCCCACCCCCTGCATGGACACATCCCTGATGGAGAGAGAATGACATACAGAAACTGAGAGAAAAACAAAATAAAACAAACAATAGCCTACAATAATAGGTATTCAACAACACACACACAATACAATCATATAAAATATTTCCAAGCAAATAAATATAGCATAGGCCTATATGCAACTGCAGAAAGAGACATGGCCTACTTCAAGCCAGTTTGTATCTTTGTTTTCTCTCAACCAATGGAAGGAGAAAGGTGAATGGAGCGCAGGTCGTCTAGTAAGGTATTTACGGTAACCCTCTCCTTATCCAAATCCCGCAGCACTTGCTGCGGTCACATCATCTTATTGCTGGAAAGGGAACTTCACTTCACCGATTCCACTTTTATTCATTAGAGCTCCGCATCTGCTTGTCTTAAACTATTTAAATTTATTTGACGAAACGTTATTTTTGGTTTAGTTGCGCGAAATATATCGGATTTGTCCTTTGTCCTATTTATTATTTTGTTTTTAGCACTACGTTTTCCTATGTTTTGTTGTTGCTGCTGGAACCGCTACGTCGAGGGAGAGAGGAGGACTCACTGATCCAGCCTATGTTTAGACCTGACAGCTTTAAGATTCTCAATTAGAAACGCTTACATCATCGGACGATTGCGGACCGGACCGTGTGCGCACAGACACGTCTATCTCGGTAGGCTTTTTTGAGCTAAATATTATCCCAACCAGTCCCTTGTATTCAACTGTAACCAGCCAGTTCCCCCGTCCGTGTTCATGCCAGATCTGCAGCGCTTTAGTTTTCCATACCATAGCATGAATCCTTTGTTGGGAGGCAACGCGCTTCTCCATCACCAACAGCAGCACCAAAACACAGCATCATCCAGCCACCCGGACTCCCCGTCCGGCCTCCTGCCAGACGTGGTCTTCGGCGGACCGGACCCCGCGTCCTTTCTGCTGGGCGACCCGCAGGGACAGTTGGGCGGCCTGGGCCCTCTCGATCTGCCTGCGCTAGAGTTCACCGCGCCCTCCTCGCAGCAACAAGCGTCCGCGTACCTCCACCACAACAACCCCTACGGCCACCACCTGCACCTGCACCGCGCACTGCCCCCGCCGCCGCCCCCCGCAGCCATGGCCCTGCGGAACGACCTGGGCTCCAACATCAGCGTCCTCAAGACGCTCAACCTGAGGTTCCGATGCTTCCTGGCCAAGGTGCACGAACTGGAGCGGAGGAATAAGATCCTGGAGAAACAGCTGCAACAGGCGCTCGACGCCAATAAGGGCTGCGAGGGGAAATGTGGCGAGAGCAAGAGCACGCAGGAGACGGGCGTGCAGACCGGGTTCGTGGGCACGATCCCGCTCAGGCCCGGCTCCCTTCCCTTCCACAACACCAACAACTCTGCCAGGAGGCCCACCACGCTCTTCACGCCTCCGCTCACATCCAATGTTCTCTCCCCCGGGATCAGGAATGAAAACCCTGCTTCCAACCCGGCCGAACCACCGAACCCCAGAGCGAACCCAACAATCACCATCAGCCTGTCGACTCCTAATGTGGACTCCCCCAGTGGAAGTGGCTCCAAAGCCTTCTCCAGCACCGGTTCTGGCCCAGGAGCATCAGCAGCCAACAATCCTCCCCCACGGTTCCTTCCAGGCCCGGGAACATCAACCAATCCTCCCCCGCGGTTCCTTCCCGGTACCATTTGGTCCCACACCCACACCCGCAAGTTTGGTACCGGCGTGGAGCGGGTGACCAGCCCCGGGGTGTCCTGGACGCACCCGGACGGAGTTGGGGTCCAGATTGACACCATTACCCCAGAGATTAGAGCCCTGTACAACGTCCTGGCTAAAGTGAAGAGGGAAAGAGATGAGTATAAACGCAGGTAAATAACATGTATTAATATAATACAGCCATTTCTGATGTAGAAGTTACATTTCATGTCTTTATCGGGAAAATCTCTTGCATAATATGTCCTTCATTAATACTCCAGACAACATGAACTTTTAAAAAATAATATAACTCAACACACAACATCATTCACAATTCACAAATGTGTCACAATAACTGCCTTAAGCTGACTTGCAGTGTTGCTGGAAAATAAAACAACCTTATTATTGGCAACAATTTATCTTGTGAATTGTTAAAAGTGGAACTTTTAACAATGCTACATCTGCATACCAGCTATTGGCATGTCTGTGCATAAAGATGAACAAAGGCTGACAATACGTTCCAAGTTATGGTCAAGGCAGCTGAATAGGCCTATATGTAAAACCCAAAGTGGTTGCATTATCCTCCACTTTGGAGGAGTGAGCGAGGCCATAAACCTGTGATGGGAGCAGCTGTCTCCTATAGAAGTAGAGTCAGCAGAAAGCTCCTGCATCCATCACCGCCAGCCCTGACCCTGTCCACTGCATTCACGTCAGGGTCGCCTGACCACAGCGACAGATGGCATTGCTGGACAGACATGTATCAAACATTATCACTCCCTGTGTGCTAAATATGAAAGGAGAATAAAGGTCAACACATTAGGGATATTTTAAGACTAGTGTAAAACATACCCACTGTCGTACTGTATTTTTAAGTTCACTGTGGTAGAATTAAAAGCAGCCAAGCTGCTTGGAAGAAAACAGTCAAGGTGCCAGGACAGCTTCACAATGCTCACATTCATGTTTAGCAAAAGAAGCACAACATTAATCCTTTTGGAGACTTTAGTAGAGAATAATTCTGGTTTGGAATTCAGGTTGATACCATATCATGTGGGGCCTCATCACGAATCATGATACAGGGGCAGGGGGTTTCCTTACATTAAATCACTAAGAGCCTACAAACAGGCAGTGTCTTTGTAAAGTGTGTCAAGAACATGATGTAGTTAAAGTTCCTCCCACAAGTATTATTTATGGCCTCGCTGGCCCTCTTCCGCCCCAGGACACCAAGTGGCCATCACTGAATTCCTCCCTATTATGTGTAATTGAGCGAGCATGCATTGGTCAGACTCAGAGCAGTGTTCCTGACAACAGGACAGTGGGCCCTTTATGGGGAAGGGAACAGGGAGAAAATGTGCAGGACGTGACATGCTGTTTCACATGAACACACTGGAATATCCTGCCTCTTCATGTAGACCAGGGGTCGGCAACCCAAAATGTTGAAAGAGCCATATTGGACCAAAAAAAACAAATCTGTCTGGAGCCGCAAAAAATTAAAAGCCTTATATAAGCCTTATATAAGCCTTATAATGAAGGCAACACATCGTCGCTGTCGGAAAGAAACCTCATATCTCCAAGTTTCACATTTGTAATTTATTTCGTAAAGTAAAGCCCTGCTTCATCATAGAAGACTGTCGCACAAAACTAGTTTAGATCATTTTTAAAATGATGTTGATTGATTGATTGATTGATTGAATACTTTACTAGACAGAAAGGTAAACAGCACTAGGTTTAGTCAGACATACGGGCTTAATACAAAAAAGTCCTTTGGAATTTAGTTGTTTCCATTGTGGTCCTAAATCTAGCAATCAATAATCAATTAATTATCAATCGGTTGCTACTAGAGGATCCATTCTGTAAAAGACTTTGACACAATAATTTACAGAGACGGACTGTGAATGGCTGACCAATTAACTGAGATTAGGAATTTCAATTGTGTGTTTTTAGAACAAGGGCCTCTATGAGTTAGTAAACAGCTTATATAAGTAATTTTAGAGAGATGATGAGCCCCGCTCCACACTCACTTGATCCTGTTTTTTATTACATACATACATTTTTATTTTATCTTTTAGTATACAACACATGTATATGCAACATATGACAAACAATGAATTCAAACTGGGTAGGGAGGCAGTACAGCAACAATAATAGACAACAACAATAATAAACATCAGTACAACAACACATACAGTATGCAAAATGCATATTTAATTTTAGTTTGGTGAGAAAGCAACAGAAAGCTTTAATTTATAGCTCATCATATGATGAACAAATTTCAATTACAATACATGTAGCAGATCTACAAACTCACAACGGCACATCCTGACACGTTGTGAGTTCACGTTGTGAGTTTGTAGATCGTCTATTTTTGGTGTGTGCGACAACCGTTGTACAATAGAGCATAAATCAGGCCTGAAAGAAGCTGCTCTTTCCATTGTTTCCAGGTTGTCCATCATTACATATGAGCCTGTCTCAGGACTGTGAGCAGGAACATTACGAAACAGGAAAACTGTCATTTCCCATTAGAAATGAATAGGGCTGGTGTCCTGTCACAAAAACAATGGCACATTTGTGCAGGTCTTGTGCAGGTCACATAAAATCTCAAGGAGCTTGTGAAACGTTATGGCCTAAAAACTAAAATAGGAAGAAAGATTGAAGGGTAGAATGAAAGAAATTTGACATGACATCACAACATAAAATCCCCTTTATGCCCATACAAGGAGATCCATGTCTGAACCATATGATGTCAACTGTTTATGCCCATTATGGAGATCCCTGCTCTGAGTATCTGACATCACTGTGATGTCACCTGTGATGTCACAGTGATGTGTCAGGGGAACCACAGTGTCAGGCGTTATCCCTGCTCTGAGTATCTGACATCACTGTGATGTCACCTGTGATGTCACTGTGATGTGTCAGGGGAACCACAGTGTCAGGCGTTACACGTATACGGACAATTATTTATTTATTACAATTATATTTCTCTCAATTTCCAGTTTAAACACTTGAACTATTTATACTTATTTGACCCTAGGGGTCTACTCTATATTAGATCCCCACAAAGTGAACAACCAGTGATTGTTCACACAAGGACCACTTAACCCCCACCGCTCTTCTCTCCTCCCTCTGCCCCCCATCCCCCCTTTCCTTTCCTGCACAGTCATGTCTTTTCTCTGGCCAGGAGAATATCTCCCCACCTTGGTCCGTTGTCAGCATCAGTCCCTCCCCGGACTCCTTGTCCTACACGCCCCCTCCGACTCTTGATCACATACCCACACACTCACGTATGCCCACATGAATACACACTCGACACCCCCTTCCACATGCGCGCGTACACTACACACACACACACACACACACACACACACACACACACACACACACACACACACACACACACACACACACACACACACCCTGTCATGCGGTGTATCTCACGTGAACATACGCACGACACACCTACCGGTACACGTACTCCAACCCCCTCCCCCCACTTCCTCCTCCCTCCCTCTGTCTCTCTCTCTCTCTCTCTCTCTCTCTCTCTCTGCCTCTCTCTCCTTGGTCCCACTGCGTAAGTGTCCTCTCTACGATCCACACAGTATCTGCAATGCAGCACCAGGCTGCAGGCTGTGAGAGCTGCTAAAGCGAGGGTTGGCTTGCAGGAGGGGTTCTTCTCCTCTTTCTGCCTCTCGCTTCTCTCACCTTACCCTGTCACACCACCACCATGCTTCTCCATGACAACACTCCTTTCTCTCTCTCTCTCTGTTTCTCTTTCTCTCTGCTCTGTAGACATTGGTTCATTTCGGGTTCAGTTTTCCCGTGGTCCCCGGGCTGTGCCGCAGCATTCTGCATTTTAAAACGGCAATGATGTAAGAGGTTGTACTGTACTGGTCTCCGCAGCGAGTCCTGTGTGTTGTTGGGTAGAGTTGGGTAGACACACCCAGTTTGCTGTCATGGATGGCTCTAACGTGGCCATCGCGTTAAGCTTTCGAACGAATTGCAATTCAGGAGCTGTAAGGCAGAAAACACAGTCTGCCACATGAGCATTAAGAAACTCAATCACATGTGTGTGCGCACAGCCGCGCGCACACACACACACACACACACACACACACACACACACACACACACACACACACACACACACACACACACACACACACTCACACTCACACTTATTCACTCAATCACTTTGTCACTCGCCAGCGCTGTCACACACATGGTAGCTTGCACACTTGCGCCCTCTCTCCATCCCTCTATGTCTCCCTCCCTCCTTCCTTCATCCATCCATCCATCCATCCATCTCTCTCTCTCTCTCTCTCACTCACTCACTCACTCACGCACTCACTCACTCACTCACTCACTACCCAGTATCCCACAAAGCTGCTCATATTTCCAAGCAATCACAGGGCTATCTTGGTACGAAATAGTTAAATTATAACTGTTGTTACTTAGAGAAAACGCAGACTCATCCCACTGATCCTCTAGTCTATGTAGAACTTTACTTGTGTTTAGATTAATACAAAGTATCACTGTCTTTTCCTTGTCTGTCTCTGTTCTGCTAGGTGGGAGATGGAATACACCATGAGAGTGGATCTACAGCAGAAGATCACAGACCTACAGGAGGTGTGTGTGTGCACTTGTTTTTGTGTGTCTATATACAGTACATCTCTCTATCTCTACTGTGTGTGTGTGTGTGTGTGTGTGTGTGTGTGTGTGTGTGTGTGTGTGTGTGTGTGTGTGTGTGTGTGTGTGTGTGTGTGTGTGTCTTGTACGTACAAGACAAACTACAGTATGTGCATGAGTGCATCCTCAGGGCAGTGGAGGGTGTCAGGCCAGCTGTGCAGAGTGTGTAGGTTAACCTCTCTCATTAGTCTCCAGAGACAGGCTGTTGGCCCACACTGTTTTCAAGTGCTTTCATCTGTACACTGGAAGCTCTGACAATCCACAGAAAATAAAGCAGAAGTCCCACCTCCCCATACGAAGCCTATCTATCTAGCTGGCTGCTTAGCAGAAATATGGAAATTCAAAAGTACATTTTAAATATATTTAAAAAATGATGGTTGTTGTGTAAATGGTGCATTTATATAGCACCTTTATCCAAAGCGCTTTACAATGATTTAGCATTACATTCACCCATTCACACTCACATTCATACACCGATGGTGGAGTAAACCATGCAAGGCACCACCAACCTGCTCATCAGGAGCAATCGGGGGTTCAGCGTCTTGCTCAAGGACACTTCGATACTAGCTCTGAGGGAGCCCGGGATCGAACTGGAAACCTTGCGGTTGCCCAGCGGCCACTCTACCACTGAGCCACTGCCGCCCCCAGTCGCCTGGCCTGAGAGCCTCTCATCCAGACTGGCAGGCCAGCAGTGCAATATGTGTAGCAAGGCTGCTGTGTCTGAGGTCTCAATGGTTGACAGCTTTCACTTTCTCCTGACTCACTGACTCAGTTCCTGGGTGCGAAGGGAACCGAATTTAATTGCCTATGCTGCGCTTAACCTAAGACTATTAGCTAACCTAATGATGGCGTAGCTTGTGTCCCTCTGGCCTATCTATACAGTAGGCATAGCAGTGAAAGGTGCTGCTTAGTAGATGTTTTTATGATATTGATTTTAAACTAAACAAATGAGACGGCTTACAAATAGGTTATATACAGTACATCAGTGTATTGGTAAATATCCTTTTGGTTTAGATAGGACTGTATTGGCAAGCATAAAGTACTTGCAGTATGTGGTCATTGGTCATCATAAGTAGTTTATTTTTTTGTTCGTGTTTGTTTACTGCAGTTACCCCATTACTGCAATAGCCTAACTCCGAGTCCTGACTCGATAAAACCATTTTTTTACCCTTTTATAAGTTCATATCAGAAAAAAGGACTGTAGTTCATGGTCTAAAACCTTTAAGATAACTGATCGTTTTGTTAGGAGCATGCCACACTGTCAGTAGAGATGACTTCATCTCAAAGGGATTACCATTTCAGTACTTCCTGTTGTGATGACGGTGTTTCAGAATTCCTGTAGCCATGTTTGTGTTTTTGTGTATGTATGTGTTTGCGTACGTGCGTGCATGCATGCGTGCGTGAGTGCAAGAGTATCTTCATGGTGCGTCCGTGTGTGTATGTGTTTTTGTTTGTTTGTGTGTACAGTATGTGTGTACATGCAGTACATTTGCCAGGAATTTGCGTGCATGCATTGCGTGCACGATTGCTCGCGTGTTTGTTTGTGGTGTGTGTGTGCATGACTGCCAGTAATGTGCAGTGCGTGACCCACTTTTACAGGCAGGTTGGTATCAGCAGGGGACCACATGCAGCAAACCGATGCCTGGTGGCCGCCTGTGTAGTGCAGCAGCAGAGAGATAAATGAACAGTGATCTGTCAAATAGAAGGATCACATGTAAAGATCCTCACGAGAAGACAGCCAGATGTATACTCGGTTGCATGCCAGTGTCACGCACAGAAAAGGTGTGGTGTGCCGCAACCAAGTATAAATCATGCATTATGTATTCAGAATGTTCTGTCTGTGTGTGCGACTGTGCGTGTGCGTGCGTGCTTGCGTTGTTAACCCATTAAGACCTGAAAAAGAGTACCTAAAGATGTCTTCTAAATGTCTTTCTGAAAAACATATACCGGTTATTATTTGACCACGGACCACCATCTCAAAATATTTTGTTCCAGGGACCCCCCAGAAGCAAAGATTTGCGTTAAAAATGTACACTTTAAAAGAATATACAGTATATTTAGGGTTGCCAACTCCCAGAGTTTCAAAAACGGGACACTTTCTAAGTAGACATGCGCCGCCAAAGGCGGCGCCGAAAAATCGGATATCTTCGGTTATAAAGTTGGCTAAAACGAGTATTTTCCTATATTAAATCATATTTTTCCTTTCACAATATTAATTTGGGTGTCTTTGGGGCGAAAAATCGGATATTTTTGGTTATAAATTGGCTAAAACTGGTATTTTCCTCTATTAAATCATATTTTTCCTTTCACAATATTAATTCGGGTGTCTTTGGGCCAGCTAACCTATTACCTTAAAATCATGTAGTGTAGTCCTATATTGTATTTCTCTCAATTTTCCAAAACATATCGCCTAGGTCTACCTGGTCCTAATGTGCCCACTCTCTGGTTACCCAACACTAGTTTAATCATATTGGCATACAGCAATAACCATTAGGTTTTAAAAACAAAATCAACGCATGCTTATTTCACATACCAGCCTGTCTGGGGTCGCTTTAGTTGGCAGACAAGATAACTGTAGTGTTCCCAGGAATACCAATATCCATGGCTTATTTTCTGTTGCTTGCCTGCTTTTTCACCTTTTTGTTTAGCCTATCACCTATCATAGATTCATGTCTAATATGTTTGTACACAATCTTCTGGCACACGTTTTTTTTAAGACATTAAACAATGTTCTGAGCCGAGCACTGTCGTATGGTCGCTCGCACGCACTCGTATCGTCTCTCGCAGGCAACTTGTGGAGTGAACCTACAGCCCATGCTTGGGAAGGGAGTGTGTAGGGGGCGGAGACTGTGTCTTAGCAACACTGTGTTAATAAGCCAATCAGCTGCTTACAAACAGCGCAGCGCCTCTCACAGCAATGGGATGCAGCACTTGTCGTCTCAGAGGAGAGCAGAGTGGAAGTGGAAGCTCTCTGACAGGCAGAATCGCTGTCATTTCTCAATTAAATCATCCCTTCATTCATATTTATCCCCCAACCTTAAAATACGGGACAAAGAGCGTCCCGTTTCAGTTCAATACGGGACACGTCTTTTAGTTTCCAAAAAAGGGACGATCCCGTATTTTACGGGACGGTTGGTAACCCTAAGTATATTCAAAGATAGTATATTCACGTTTAAAAATAAATTTGCAGATATACAGTGCCGCGCTATGAGCTTGTATGTCTGCTATTTTTAGCAGTTTGCAGTATGTTTGTGCATAGCATACTGCATGGTAATGTGTATATGTGCGTGCATCTGTTCGTGCACAATGCATGTTTGGTTATGTGGGTGTTTGTGTTGTAGGTGTGATGATGTTTCCATGTCCAGACCTCTGTTCCTCAGCCATTACATTGATATTTTCCTTAAAGTTTCCATGCATCTTATTTACATACATACGTCATTACATCTGCTTTACAACAGCCTCATCCCACTGCTAGCTTAAACTACACACCTTATGTATAGTACTATACCAGTAAGACACCTCAGGGCCCAAACATGCTTACTCAGTTATTCGTTATGTGAAAGTCCTATGATGTCTATGACATCTGACGTCATACCCTTTTGTGTGTGTGTGAGAGTGCAGGACCTGCAGGAGAGCGAGGGCTGTCAGGATGAGCTGGCTGTAAGGGTGCAGCAGCTGAAAGGAGAGCTGGTTGTCTTCAAAGGCCTCATGAGCAACGTGAGTCCAACACACTGCAGCCCTGTGGAGCCTCCATCCATTCACACTGTGACCGTCATGAAACCAATCGCACATATTTATGAAATACTGCTTGTCCATAAATCCTGAAACGGTCAATGTAATGGAAGGGTAGGGGAGAAAGAAACCATTTTGTAAGACCAGCGTTATTATATTAGCGCACACTGCATAGACATGTATGGACACACAACAGAGGCGAGGAGGGAGGAGAAGAGCAATCTGTGGAAAACACACACACACAGAATCAGAATCTGTTTATCCTTACTTGAAGTACAGTACCGTATGTACAGCATAGGAATTTGGTTAGCGAACACTCAAGGCATCACAATGTGACATATTGTGAGCTTGTAGATTGGCTATATTGGTATAGAGGGGGAAAAAGACAGGGCCTATAGACCCTTGGGGGGTATTTACTAAATATATATTGTAAGAGGGGTTAAATAGTAAAGGAACATTAAATAAGAAGCATATACTGTACATCAAATTAAATTGGAAACATATGAGGCATACTGTGAAACAGTGTCTATACTATTTCTCATTTTGTTAATTGCGACCGTAGGTCGCATTTACTATCAAACCCTGCACAAAGTGTAAGTCCGTCAGTCCGTCAGTCTGTCTGTCACACCTCACACGTCACACTCTTGCCCTGCTCATATTTCCGCAACCGTTGCCCCGATCCATGCCAAATTTTGCACACACACTCCTTACCTGCCAAACTACAACCCCCGGAGCTCCAGGGACCCCCAGGTCCCTGGGGGACCCCCAGATGTAAAAAATGACCAAATGTGCTAAACTGACCAAATGACCACCCCAACGGGGCTGCTCACGGGGAATTCCCGGGGACCACCGACTCCTGGTGCTCCAGAACGGATGCAAAAGTGGTGGCGCCCCCAGTGGAGGACCCCCTACACTGCAGCTCACATAAAATGCCGTAACTCCGGCTAGGAGCGACCGGGACAGCCGGGGCCGGTACCTATTCGTCCGCCTTGCCGGCGCGGAGACCCCACCCCTCATTTCTCACATGGCCCTCTTCTAGCGCCACCATGAGGCCGATTCTTGCAAAACACATTTTTGGACACTGCTCCTACAATTTTTGCCCTAAAATCACGCAAATCGGTACACAGTATGTCTACACTCATCCCATCAACATGAATCTCTCCCATATAGCGCCACCTCCAGGCCGATTTTTAAAAACACATTTTTGGACACTGCTCCTACAGATTTTGCCCTAAAATCACGAAAATCACTACACAGTATGTCTACACTCATGTCATCAACATGGATCAGGAAGATTTTGGCAAAACACATTTTTGCCCTATTTGTGGAGATAAGTGACCTACGGTCGCTTATCTCCCCATTAGGGAGCCTTACTGGTTACATTTCTGTTGAACACCAGTAATTGTGTAGTCTAAGTTCATGTGCCTCTTCTCTCTCTCTCTCTCTCCCCTCTCCTCCTCCTCCTCCCCACTCCACCACCCCCTTCCAGAACCTGT